>NW_006400276.1:400226-417604 GCF_000299155.1 Elephantulus edwardii
AATCACTTTCTATGCATCAGAGAGCTGGACAATGACTAGGGATGATAGGAGAATTGATGCCTTTGAGCTGTCCAGTCACCCATTAGTATTAATGCACCTTGTTTGATTTATTTCTGACTGCAACACTTGATAAAAAAACCTTTTATTTCCTCCTCTTTGACTCTGATTGTTGGTGCATATATTTGAATGATAGTGGTATTCACTGGACTTCCTTGTTTGTGTATGGACACTGTCCTGTCTCTTACAACATTGTATTTCAAGATGGATCTAGAAATGATCTTTTAACTATTAAAAAACCCCATTTTTCTTTACCTTTTCGCCTCCAGTGTAGTAGAACATATAATTGTCTAATTCAAAACGTCCCATGCCAATCCATCTCATTTCACCAATACCTAGTAATGTTAATATTTATACATTACATTACATTTCTATCTTAATGATGGCCATTTCCCCTACATTCACGCTTCTCACATTCCATATTTCAATAATTAGTGTCTGCTTACAACTCTTTCTTTGTGTTTCCAAATTTTATGGTTAGGCCTCAGGTGCCTTATCTGCTAGTCTACTCTAAGTGTTCTCTGTTGTACATAGACAAATGACTGGGAAGAAAAAGAAAAATTATAGACTAAATATTAGCTCATCAAATGTTGTTGTTTTTATGTGCCACTGAGTCACCTGCGACTCATAGCAACCCTATGCTCCAAACCCTGTCTTATGGTGAGCCAATCTCACTGTGTCTGACATACCTGACCCCAGTTACTGTGTCAATCTACCTTAGCCGGGGTCTTCCTCTCCTGCACTGCTCTTCCACCTTTCCAAGCATGATGTCCTTTTCCAAGTTAGATGAGAACTTTCTCAACTTGGTAAAGAATGTCTTCAAAACAAATCTTTATAGCTGACATTATACTTAATGAGGAGACACTGGACATTTTCTTCCCAGATCATATGTAAGGTAGGGGTCTCTACTCTCATATGTGTTATCCAATATTATACTGTAAATCCTGGCTAGTATAATTAGACCAAAAAACTAAATCAAAGGCATACAGATTGTTATTGTTGTTGTTCTTGTGTGCTGTTGAGTCGAAACTGACCCATAGCTGACCCTCCAGTGAGTTTTCAGAGGCAGTAAATTGCACTGGAGAAGATTGCCCATCGTTCTGCCACAGCGAAGCTGGTTTGCTTTGAACAGAGTGCATTTGGGATTGCAGCGTAGCTTCTTAACACTAGGCCTCCAGAGCTCCATGCAGACTGTAGATGGCACAATTATCTGTGTTTATACTCCCAGCAAATTAACAACAAAAATAGCAACTCTGGCTACTGAAAATTGATAAGAACAAAGGTGGAAGAATACAATGGTACTATAAAAAAGTTAGAAGGTCTTCTATATACCAGCAATCAATAATTGGAATTGGAAATGAGTAAAAGAAGGTCATTATCCCATTTTACTTGTTAATTTTTCCATTAACTTGGTCCATCTCAGTTGCTGGTTCACTTTCCTTATATTCAAGTTTGAAGTCTTCACCTCAAAGAGACTACTATATACCTGGCAGTACAGTCAAGCACTTGGCTGTTATCCAAAAGACTGGAGGTTTGAGTTCTCCCAGGCCCTTTCCAAAGAAAAGACTGATAATCTACTTCCAACAGGTCAGTCACTACAAACCAGTGGGGCAGTTTCTCCTCTGACACTCGCAGGGGCATGGTGAGTCGGAGTCCACTTAACAGCAAGTGGAAGTTGACTTTGTGCTGGAGTTGAGTGCTTCCAAGAGGAGGCTCACTTAGCCTTTGGGAGGCAGCTCTTCAGACCAATCTGGTGTTCATGTTTTTAGTGGTCACAAGGGGGCCTGTGTCTGCAGAATCACTGTTAGAGTGTGATGTAACTATAGCATTAGGCCAGCCCAGTACATTCTAGGTTTTGTTACTTCCTTCCTGTGTAACTTCAAGCCAGTCTTTTCCCTCCTTGAGCCTCAACGTTCTCAGTTGCAAAGAGGGCAAGGTCACAATATGAAGTTTATGTTATGGGCAATACATATCCCTTCTCTTCCAGAATCCTGTATACTGTGGAGTTGCACAACATGGTGAGTCAGTCAAATTAATATCTCTGAATCTTATGGCTAAGATGATTTTTTGGTTATTGTTGTATAAATTTTACCACAACAAAAGCCAAACAAACCAAACTCCACTGGCTTCTCATCACACCTAGAATTAGTTTTGTTCATCTCCTTGCTGGCCTCTTCTCCATCTCACACAGCAGACTTTGCTGCAGATCTCTCACAGATGTCCCTCTGTCCTGCTCAAAACATTAACACTTGTTGCTTCCCTGCCTGGCCTGGTCTTTCTCACCCCTTCTCCCTGGGGGCCAAGTGTGCCTGTAGCTCCCTTGAGATACTATCTGACCCACATACCCTCAGAGATTCCTACTTGCCTTGCACAGTACCCAGAAGTTTGCTGGTGTCCCTCTCCCTGTGCCAAGTGAAGCAGCAGATCCTATGGTTCATAACTGTGTTTTAAGCCTCTTGCTCCATGCCAAGCAAGCAGAGGTGTTCAATTAAAAGGAACAAATTCTACAGGCTGTCAGGTGGCTTTCAGAAGAACTTCTGGTAAGGGGCAGTGGGGCAAATCTGGAAAGGTCCTGAGAGTAGGCATTTATGTAAAGGTCCTTGCCTGATACCACCTAACCTTGACCTGTAGGAGGGTGGTCCCAGAGGCGTTGCAACTGTATGGACAGGTTCCCCAACCTGCTGGACAAGATTGCTGTGAACATTGACTTGTTCAGTTTCTGGACCATTATGATACCCATGTCCCTGGTTTCCCTGTTGAAAGGTGTCAAGAACTCTGAGTTCAGGAAATCTGGCCGAGACCACTCCCTGGTGTCAGTAGTTTCTCTGCAATGACTCTGCTTGGGGATCCAACTCCTGAGGTAGTAACTTGTCATTCATGCACTCAGTGAGTATCTGCCCTGTATATACTGGGTAACTACAGGGTTCACCCCCCACCCCGATTCTGCCAGATGGACTGAGTTCCAGCCTTTCATGGATTTAAAATTTATAAATATCAACTGACATAAAATGATCAAGAAGCAAGAATACAGTGTGGGGCAAGCAAGTCTATTGGAAGATCTCCATTTTACAGGGATTTCTGTGACCTGGGAGAAGGACTCAAGGATAATCCAATGGATGTGATTCAGAAAATACTAGTAGGTGAGGGAGAAGTGAGACCAGAAAGGAAAGAGCCTAAACAGGATGCACGGTGAATATGTCCCAGTGTGCTCAATGCCTAGGCATACCTATCAAATCCTGCTGGACACTCCTCAGTCAGCCCTTCCTGACTGAGGGGCTAGTGTGTACCCTCTAACACTTATCATCTTTGGGTGAGGGCTGCTCTCTTGTGGAAGGAAAATGGTGCTGTGGGTAACATCACAAAAAGAGCCCCAGGTGGGCAGGTGGAAGCTGGACTAACACCTTTTGCTTCAGTGAGGACTAAGGGCAAGATAGGTAGAACAGCTTTTACCACAATCTTTAAAGGACTGTTCCTTGATACTCAGAAAATCTTTCCAGCTTCAAGGCCTTTCTATGCCTAGGTTGTTCTTTGTCTGCTACTTATGTTTTTACCTATCTTGGCCTAAATGTTACTTTTTCAAAATGGCAGTCTCTGATCACTCAATCTGTTATTACACCCTTCCACGCTAGGTTATGATCTTTCCCCCAGACTCCTCTTTCCTTTCAGAACATTGATATATGAAATAGGTATTTGCTGTGAGTTGGCACCATCTGCTTGCTACAAATACCCATACATCTAGGAGTGTTTGCTGAAAGAATGAACACTTAACTGGGACCCAGACTCCAAGTCTTGGGCTCCACGTGTCACAAACTCCATGTGCAACTTGAGCAAGCTTCTCCTCTTCACTATCTTATCCATTGACTGGCCAGGCCCCAGGAGGGTGAAACAGGGTCTGGAACGTAATTCTCAAGTAAGTCTGCCTTCTGCAGTATCAGAGTGCACACTGGTAAAAAGAGTGAAAACATGCTTTCAGACTGATCAGTGTCACTCTCACTGAGGACAGCAGACCCTGGTGGAGGTGTGAGGACAAAACAGAGGAGACCACAGCACCCAAACTTCAGCTGCGGAGGAAAGGCCAGTAGAATTGGGAGTGGAGGATCTTCAGGGAGGACAGAGTCCTGGATGGGAGTGGGAGAAGATCCCTACCTCAGATGAAGTTATGTTTTGCATCAAGTTATTGGAATCATGGCCTGGAAAGAAAGGGCATACTTACAGAAATCTACTTGGGCTAAGTTACATCAAATAATAAAAAAGACACAAGGTATGTGGTAGCTTATGGGGCAATGGTAGTCCAGTGGCAGAATTATCTTCTCCCATGTGCAGACCTGGATTCAGTTTTGGCCCATGTATCTCCTACACAGTCACCACCTACTTGTTAGAGGAGGGTTGAGTATTGTTATGATTCATAACAGGTTTCATTGGAACATCCAGATTAAGACAGACTTTCTAGGAAAAAGGTCTGGCCATATAGTCCAAAACCATCCAATGAAAATCCTATAAATCTTAGCAGTCCAATCTACAACTCATCATGGGGATTGGCACAGGAACAGGCAACATATTATTCTGTTGTGTATTGGGGTCATAGTATTTTGGAGCCCACAGAGTCAAAAGAATAAAGGACAGGCCCGCCATAGCTCTTGCTCTGAATGTTGGAGAGGGCAGGACGAGAGGCTGGCACATTTGCAATTGTGCTAGAGAGGCTCTGTGAATTTTCACTCTTATTTCCACAACTCCCTATGAACTCTACATTGCCTGAACCCTAGGACATGTTCATATCAGGCTATCAACACTGACTCTACTAGGTGATAGGTGATGCTGGGTGGGTCAGCCCATGGAGTGCAAGGAAGCCGATTCTGTGCTGAGATGGCTGGCTCTTGTGGTTGTTGACAACCATTGAGTTGGCTCTGACTCTTGTTGACCCCACGTACAACAGAATGCAGTGTTGCCTGGTCCTGAATCATTTTCATAATGTTTATTTGTGCCACTGTATAGTGTGGCCACATTAACAATCAGATGTTAATCTATCTTATTGAAGTTTCTTTCATTTTAATTGGCTAGAAAAAACCAAAATATATAAGGGTATGGCTGTGGATCACATAAATTCATCATATTATCCAAAATATTTCTCAAATTCCACCTCCCAACACTGAATGTCCACCCAAACACAACTGACATATAGAAAGTTGTACAGAGTAGAAAAGACAGTGATCTTAACCAATCATGGAAGGGGGAAAAAATCTTACTTTGGGCATGTGGCCAGGAGAGATCAGTCCTTGGAGAAGGACATCAAGCTTGGAAGGGTGGATAGACAGCAGAAGATAGGGAGACCCTGGATGAGACATATTGATTCAGTAACTGGGGCAAATTATTCTGTGTCAGAATTAGTGAGACTGGATCAGGACAGGGAAGGGTTCAGAGCTGCTGTTCACAGGGTCGCTATACATAGCAGACGACTCAACCAATAAATTCTATGACAGTTTTGGAAGCAGGAGTGGTAACCACTTCCTAAACAACATGCTTCTGGAAACTATGAACTTTGATAAATGTTGATAGTTGTACAGGGGCTTCAGGTTTTTTGTTCATAGGGTTGCTGTAAGTCATGCTCTACTTGAAGGCAATCAACAACAACAATAACCATGCAAAACTTTAAACCTAACCACACAGGCACATTACAGGGAACTCCCTAGACTCAGGAACATGTGTAATGAGGAAACCTTCAGACTCCAACTGTAATAACTCCATGGGAAATTTGGTAGATTTTCCTCTGAATGGGAAATCTTTAACAGATTAGAAGTTGCCATGTTCATATGGCCCCTCTGCACCACAAACCAGTCCTTTTAGCACAAATTCCATTATTTTTCCTGGGATCCTTCTTTTCTACCCTTCCTTTCAACATGGGTTGAACAAGCCAAAAGCATTCACCCATGGGCTGATCTGGTACCCTATGAGGTTCCTTGAATGAGAGCTTGACATAACATCATTCAGTTCTAGACAATGATTTCCTAAACCAAACAGTGCCCTTCTTTTGGAGGTGTGGAACAGGGCACACAAAGGACAGGCAGAGAAAACAAAAGCGCCACAGTGCAAAATCAGGGCAGAGGGAGATGCCAACAGAAAAGAAAAGAAGGCAATGAGAGCAGTACTGCTAGTGTGGAGGGGGAAAAGAGGCTTAAAACAGTGTCAGCTCCTGAGTGCCTGTCTTGAGCACCCTTACAATAGGTCCTATCACATAGGTTCACCTGATGGTCAGGCTTTGCTCAGGGTCTGAATTCCAACTCTTACACTTTCCTTTTTTTTTTCCACTTTCAGTACTCAGGACCTCATCTTTGACTCTAGAATCTAGTCTATTGATACTCAGGGGCTTTGAGGCACATTTGACAGAGAATAAATATATATCATCAGCTACAAAAGAACTGAAATTAGTCTTCCCCTTCACTTTCCTAGACACTCACAGCACCCCACTCATCCAACACACTCTACTTAATGAGCTCCTTTTGTTTTGAGTGTTTCCAGGGGAAAGTCTAATCAGTGAGAAAGGACAGTTTAGGAGAAATGAAGAGAAAAAGAGCATCCTGTGAGTGCCTTGGTGCAGAGCTAGGAAGAAGAGGCTTTGGGCCCAGTGCAGCCCCTGTAACATTTCCAGAGCCAGGGTCTGTCTGTCCCTTTTCTTCCTTGTTGTAAAGAGGTACTTCTTCTGACAGACAGATTAAAATCCCAGAGTTACCACTTCACTGTGACTCTGGACAAGCAGCTTCTTCATTCTGAGCTATATTTAACCGGCTGCTGTCAAGTCAATGCCCAGCTAGGGTGTCCCTCATAGCCCAGCAGTTAACTGCCACTCAGGGACTCCAGAGCCTTAAATTGCCCACTTTGGAAATGGGGCTGTTCTGAGAACTAAATGAGGTAGTCCATGTGAAAAACTTGCATGTACCATCAGCCAAACAACCCAAAAAAGTGATCAATGTCACTCACTCATCTGAAGCAATGTGTACTGAGGGACTATTATATGCAGGCACTGTTCTAGGTGAGGGAGATGATGCAGAACAGGATGTTCCTGACGCTGTGTTCATCCATTCTAGCTCAGGATGACTATGATAACTGAGAGAAAATATCCCAAAGGATGTTTTGCCTGTGTGAATTCTAGTTTGTGATGACCATGATTACTGAAAGGAGCTGTCCCTCAGGATGTTATTGCTACTGTGTCCTCTTCTAGTTCATGGTGATCATGATCACTGAGAGGAAGTCTTCCTCAGAATGTTCTTGCCATTGTGTCCATTTTAGCTCTTGATGACCATGGTCACTCGGGGGAGCTGTTCCTTGGAATGTTTTTACCACTGTGTGAATTCTCCCACACGTTGACCATGAGCTGTTCCTCAAGATGTTCTTGCCACTGTGTGCATTCTAGCTCATGATACCATAGTCACTTGAGAGGAACTGTTCCTCAGGATTTTCTTACATTGTGTCCATTTATTCTAGCTCATGGTGACCATGACCATTAAGAGGAACTGTTCTCTTTGATATTCTTTCCACTGTATCTGTTCTAGCTCATGATGACCATGATCATTGAGACAAAATGTTCCTCAGGACTGAAGTGTTTACAGAAACAGCTCACCAAGACTTGCCTCTACAGCACTGCAGGGTGGATTTGAACCATCAGACTTTAGGTTTGAAGGAACATAAAGCATTTACACCAACCAGGAAACTGCTTCCTTCGCAATTTTTTTCTTTTTTTTTTTACATAGAACAGTTGAAATAGTTTCAGGAAGAACACTCAAATGCACTTAAATTCTAAAAAGATCCCTGATATGTTGTGCAGCTGATCAAAAGATAAGTAGTTCAAATCCACCAACAGCTCCCTGGGAGAAACAAGGACAGTCCTCTCCTATGAAGATTTTCTCCTTGGAAACCTGATGGAAGGTCACTGTGACTTGGCACTGATGTGACAGCAGTGGATGGAGTTACAGTTCACATCTGCTCTTCTTCCTTGATCAAAGACCTGTTTATCAACACATCTTATCTTTATTTAAAAAAACCCACCCAACCCAATCATTTCAAAGCAAGTTGAAAACAATACTACATTCATTAGTGAACACTTTAGCATGAATATTATTAGAGTTAAAAGAATAACTTTAATAGATTTCTTACAGAAAATTTCCAACAGACAAAATCAGAAATAAAATATAATGAATAAACATGTCCTTATTACCATCCCTCATCAACAGTCCATATTTTCACCCTCTCACTTCATTTATCCTTCATCCTCCCTTTGTTTTCTTGTTAAGATTAATTTCTTTCTGAAAACAAGCTATACGTTAAATTTAAAAAAGTAATACTGCTCTCAACCATCATAATAACTAATTTAGGTGGGAAATACCAGTAGATGCTAGACTGTATGTAAAAGCTTAAGGGAGGTATCATATTCACAAAGAAGTGTCACTCAGAGATGACTTCTTAATTAGAAATAGGAACAGTGTCTTTGGAATGGAGAATTCTTTAGACACCACTTTAGACCTCTGATCAGAGTCAGTGTCACATATAATGGGATGAGCTGTCACTGTGTAACTCCTGATAAAATGCATCAAGAAGGACATGGCACCACTTCTGTGTGTTCCAGAAATATAGAACATGAATTGAATCATGAGAAAACACTAAACAAACCCACTGAAGGGTATTGCACAAAATGACTTATCAATACTTCTTAGAAAACCATCAAGACCATAAGAACAGAAAAGAAGACGGATGAACTGCTCTAGAATAAAGGAAACTGAAGACACGGCGGTGAGAGATAGCAATCCTAGTTAGGATTATGAAATGCTATAGAAGTCCTCGTGGGAACAATGGGCAAGCTTTGGATGTGGACTGTATATATATTAAGTACGCTTAATGTCCTCAATTTGATCATTTTATTATGGTTAAGAAAATGCCTTTACCTTAGTCAAGTATACAATGAGATGAGGAGCATGAGGTCTGCATTTCTCTCTTTTAGAAAGAATTTTTCTTTTATATTGTTGTACATACAAAATTAATATACATTATGTTATTCCTCATTCAAATGTGCTTCATAAAATCATTCCCCACACATTGTGTTTTAATTTTGGCGTGTTTTATTTACCACACCTTCCCCCTTGGATCCCTACACACATTTAACTAGTTATCCTTCTATTTTTTCAGTAATGGTCTTATGCAGTATTTGTCCTTATGAGACTGAGTTAATTTACTCAACATAACACTCTCCAGAGACTGTAGTTTACTCTTAATTGACTCAGAAAAGCAATTTCTTAGACACACATGTTAGCATGTTTATATTAACTAACAGAGATTAGGGAATAAAATATATGTGATGAAATCTTCTCAATTGTTTAGTCTACGTAAAGAGAATATAGTTTTGTTCTGTCAAAAATTTTGTTAAGTTTGAAATAATCTCAGAAAAGAATTTTTTAAGAATTAAATAAATACATGACAGAAACCTTTCAGCCTGTTCACTTGGTGTGTGTGTGTGCTGGTAGTCTCACCACTTTTGAGCCCTGTATACTCATATCCATAATTTTATTCAAGGCACAAATGAAAAAAAAATTATCATGTCCTTCCACCACCAAACCCTGCCCCAAAACATTATGTCATATATCATGAATACTTTCCAGTGTTGTAAACATTTTCTTAAAAATATCTCTTTTAATGTTTGCTGGCATTCTGCTTGTGATTTCTTTCACTGATCCTCTGGTCTGGAATTTGAGTCTTCCTGCCACATAGTAAATAACACTGCAATGAAAAGTTTCACACATTCCTCTTTGTCTCTAAGCAGATTCCAAGGAGCAAGAATGGCTTTTAAAGACACTTGTTGCCTTCCGTATTCCAGGAAAGTTGTATCGAATTGAAGAGCATGCTTGTTGGTATGGGTTACTTCTCCACAGCCACCCGAGTGACCCAGAATTATCATTGGTCAAACCCAGGTGTCCCAGTGTTTTATTTGCATGTCTTCTGTTAATGGCACAACCATTTTTGCTTTTCTTTGGATGTACTGTTCACTTAGATCCTTTGGCAATTTCTAGCTGTCTCAGTGGCTTTTATGTTGTTTGGGGGGGTCCCTGTGAGGAGTAAGATGTGGGGACATATGTGTAGTGCTGGAGCCACTTGGGGAGTGCTTCCAGGCCTGCAGCTTTAGGGTAACACGCTGGCTTACACACCTTCTGTCCCCCTACTGTGCATAAGCTCCTTGTCCTTGCATGCCTCAGTTAACTCCTTTGTGAATGAAGGGGCTTCTGCCTTACAGCACTGATGTATGTTAATGCATGTACACTGTCCAACACATACTGAAAACTTATGAGCACTATGCTTGTTCTTGTGTTCAGGAAATCAACCCTTTGTCCTGTTTGCTGCCAATAGTTACTCTTTTGACAGCAGGCCTAAAAGTAATGGCATAATGGAAAAGGCCTAGAATGAGGGTAAACACATGAGGTGCCCAGCAGGTGGCTTCTTGATAGTTGGTTGATGGAGAAGAGCCAAGGAGGGTACAGTCAACCATGGCAATAACAGAAGATAATCTACCAAAGTACCCCAAAGAGGCTCTGCCACTTTTAGCAGTCCTCAGAGCCGTGAAGACAGGCCTGACTAGTCCCAGACCAAAAGCACAAGTCAATCCCAGGGAAGTCATTGCCTCTTCCTTTAGAGGGATGCATTCCAGTGTCAGCCAACTGAGATAGGCCACCTGGAGAGTGAACTTGATTCCATTTTGCACTATTCTCACACCTAAGAGGGAGAGCAGGAACTTTGCCTCTGAGGACTCTTTTGGGGCCTGGCCTATGGCACCTTGGCAGGTGTGGCTGGGGGTATATATTGTTTCCCAAACAAAGTGCAGAGGTGAAACTAGGCCTCCACTTGGCTTTAGCTTAACCCTATTCATTCCTTCCAGTGTCTCAATCACAGAGAAATCTGTTGCCATGAACCCTTTCAAATGGGAGGAAGTCCCTTCCCATTCCTGCGTCCTGGTATACAGAGCTCCTTTGGTCTATGCAAGGAGAGAGTCAGGATGAATTGAGCCAAAAAAGGAATCCAAGTTGAAATAAGTCCTTGCCCCATACTCCCAAATTAGAACTACAAAGGGCTTTGTAGGTACCCTGCCAACCTGGTCTGAGAAAACAACTTGCAGGTTTGGCTCAGCATTTTGCCCTGGCTTCTGCAACTCTCCTATATTGGCCCCACATTTTCCCATCCCAACGTGACTCTCTTGGTGATGCTGAAATAATTCCAATCTCTGACTTCTGTTGCTATTGCATTTAAAATAAACAAGCTGTGTGACTTGTTAAAAAACCTCTGTCGTGTTTGAAAACCCTTCCAGGAGGTATGCTGCATAGTCACAGCATCATGTGGGAAGAGGAAACCCACACAATTGTTAGGTTCAGGGACAAAACAACCCACCAAGTGGTTCATCCTGCATAGCTTACTCCTTGAATAGGAAGTTCAAAAGCAGAGAAAGTGTAGAGCAGTGCCCGGAAGGGTAGACAGGGAGTCCCAGGGATTGCCTGTGCTCTCCACCTTCCCCTGGATACAGGATGAAGACACTTGGATAAGTAATGAACACTGAATTGAAACAGATGAAGGAAAGAACTATTTAAAAGGAATATATGATTAAACATTATTTGTATGACAATAATCTGAAATAAGAGGTGCGACTGGGAGAGGGAGGAAATCATACAACAGTGAATGAATTTTTATTTTCAAAGTGAACTGGGGAGAGTTGTTGTTATGTACCAAAGAGTCACCTGTGACTCATAGTGACCCTATTTACAACAGCTCTTTCCTGAGCCAGTCTCATTGACTCCGATGCACCTACTCCCACGGCCCCAGAGGTCTCCCTCTCCTGGGTTGTTACTTTAGCCTTCCGAGCATGATGTCCTTCTCCAAGGACCAGACTCTCCTGGCTACATGCACAAAGTATGTGAGATGGAGCTACAAAATCCTAGCCTCCAAGGAGAAACTTGATTTCACCCTCTCCAAGACAGACCAACTTGTTTTCTTGGCTGTCCAGGAAAATGTACAACAATGAATGAATGAAAATTCTACTTTTCTGTAAACTTTCATTAAAATCACAATTAGAAAAATGAAACAAAGCACATGGAGAAGTGCACTGGGGTGTGCATCCACATTTGTGTGCTTTTGCCATTAACTGTGCTAGTGTCTCCTTTCAGATCAAACCCTTCCACGTCTGTCCTATAGCCCAGTCACCTGCAATCTCTTACCGACCCATCATCTGCCCTTTCCTCAGCTTCATGCACACGTTCCCTGCAGGCCAATTTGTGACATGCCATTGCTGATTATGAGTCTGGGGAAGAGGGGAAAGTTCTCTTTCCTGCAGCTGATTCTTTTATGGCACAAGATCTTGGCTGCTCAGCAGCTCTGCTGATCTCTAGGGCAGCAGAGGAAGGTGGGGAATGCACAGCTGTAAAGACATCTCTACAGGTGAGGCTCCTCCAAAGACAGGAGAGCTTCCCCAGCCAGTCCATGTGCTTCCTGCTCTGGAAGGTGGGGAGGCATGCTTTGTTGATCCACAGAGCAGAGACCTCAGCACCACAATGTGCTTGTTTTTATGGCTCTATGGCACGCCCAGCCTCTCAGGACCAGAAAGTAGAGTGATATCCACTGCTGGGTGTGGAGAAAGTTCCTCCAGACCTTATGCTCCGGGATTCAGCCAGTAACCAGGAGCCTGATGAGGGAAGCATTGGACTGAGTGGGGTATTTAACTTGCTCCCTTTCATTCCTTCAGTTTCTGAATAAGAGGTTCAGATAGGGCATTTTCAACAAGTCCCTGGGCATTGCTGTTTTGACCAGCATTTAGAAACCTCTCTGTGTTTTGGAGGAGAAGTTACCCTGTGCTCAGGTGAGTGCTCCCTGTCAGCTAGCCAGCACACAGAGCCCCCCAGAGAAGGCTCCAGGAAGAGATTTTTTGTGGAAGGGACTGACAGTGGGACAGTTTGCAGGGAGAGGGTGGATGTATGAGGCCTTTTGTGATGTCTGCTGTTGGGCTGTCCTTGAGTGCCAAAGCTTGAAAATCTGATGTAGATCATTAAGGTTCTGAAAAGATGCTTTTGTGCACATCCACTTGGGTTTATGCTTTCAAGTCAGGAGATGAAGCAAAGTCACAGGGGGTCAATGACCCCTGAAAGTCCTTTCGGTGTCCAAGAAAAGGCTCCACAGCCAGAGGGAAGGAGTAAATCCTTGTGCCATGACTGAACCCAAGTACAACCAATAGCAGTGTTGATGATGACAAAAATAGACCTTCAGAGCCAAGATTCTCACTGACACATACTGAAACCTGAGAGAACCAAGGCTTAAGAACTAGGGCTTAAGAAAGAGCAGTAGTTCTGCTCCCATCATTCCAAGTTGAGTTCTGTAAATCTGTTTCTTGATTAGTTAACATGGTACAGCTTATTCATAGTAACAGCATAAAAACTAAGTGTGTGATGTGTATTAATTTTAAATTCAGAGTAAAATGAATTGCTGTTAAGTCAAAACTGATTCATTACTGTCCCTTCAGTGGGTTTTGGAATACGTATATTGCCAGAGAGGAGCGTTCTAGCTTTGTCCCACTGGGTAGCTGGTTTGGTCAAACTGCCAGAGAGATGTGGCCGTTCACTAGAGCTTCCTGTGTGCTAGTGTGTTGTTGTCTTATGTTGAGTTAGAACTAACTCATAGCTGACCTTCCAGTAAATCTCATGGAAGGATATTGTCTTTCTTTCTCCTGTACAGCAGCTGGTGGATTCAAAAGGCATGATTTTGGTTGGTAGTATAAATCCTTACCACTATGCCATCAGAGCTACTTGTGTGTTAGTTTAGGCACCTGTGAAGCCAGACTATGACATAGGAATTGAGTGACAGTGGATTACTTGGGGGCAACAACAGGAGACCTGCAGGAGACATGAGATGAGACAGGGAAGTCAAGGGCGTGATAATGGTAGGAGTGCTGTGAGACCCTTGGAGGGAGGTGAGTGGAGCTAGACCTCGCCTACTTCCCACCTGCACATGGCAATGGTGCCCAAGCCTTCATTCTCTGAACATCTTGCCTCCCCTTAGAGTGGAGAGAGTGCTCAGGTAGAAAGCGAAGTTCTTGTAGTGAGAGGAAATGTCCTCTGGAGCTCAAGATAGGCCAGAAAATAGTGACCACAGCAGCATTGTGGACATACGTGTTGGGAATCTGCTGTTGTTGTTAAGTGGCATCTCACAGGAAGAGATTGTCCATCATTCTCTCATAGAACAATTGGTGAGTTTGATCTGCCTTTCTGTTGACAGTGCAACTCCTTATGTATTAGGTCACCAGAGCTACATGGCAATGCACTGTTGTTATGTGCCGTCGAGTCACCTGCATTCATAGTGTCCATATACACAACAGCTCTGAACTCTGTCCTATTCTGAGCCAATCTCACTGTCTATGACACACCTTCCCCTATTATTCCAGTCACTGAGTCAATCCATCTTTTCCTGGGTCTGCCTTTCTTGTGTTTCCACCCTCACCCTTCCAAACATGATGTCCTTCTCCAAGGACTGGTTTCTCCTGGAAACATGCCCAAAGTATGGCAGACGGAGTTTCAGAATCTTTGGCTCCAGAAAGCAAGTTAGTTTTACCCTCCCTAGGACAGATCTGTTTGTTCTCTTGGCAGTCCATGGCATGTTCTATTATTCTTCTCGAGCACCACAACTCAAAGGTTATCAATTCTTCTGTCATGTTTATTCATTGTCCAGCTCTCTGATTTGCAGGCGATTGCAAAGATCAGACACACCTTTAGTCTCTAGACTAGCCCACTCTGGGTTTTCTCAATAATTTTTTTAATTTCAGAAATATTTTCCTTATAGTTTAAGTGAAGTTTAGAAAGCAGATTGGTATTCCATTCAGACATATTTTCTTTTACAACATTGATTGTTGTTGTTGATATTGTTATGTGCCATCGAGTCATTTGTGACTCACAGTGACCCTATATACAAGAGCTCTAAATGCTGTTCTATCCTGTGCCAACCTAGCCATCTCAAATGCACTTATTCCCACTGCTCCAGTCACAGAATCGATCCATCTCATCGAAGGTCTTCCTCTCCTTTGCCACCCCTCCACTCTGCCAAACATGATGTCCCTCTCCAAGGCCCAGTCTCTCCTTGCAACATGCCCAAACTATGTAAGATAAAGCTTCAGAATCCTTGACTACAAGGAGCATTCCAGCTTCACCTTCTCCAGGACAAACCTGTTTGTTCTCCTAGCAGTCCATGGTATATTCAACACTCTTCTCCAGCACCACAGCTCAAAAGCATCAATTCACTTTCTATCAACCCTATTCACACTGATTATTATTCATATGAATTTTAGTACACATGTGACCTTCAGAGCCTGAAAACTCATTCATTAATCCTACATAGAAACAAAACAAACTCTTGAAAGAAAAGTATCTAGACTCTAGCTATGTAGTGTAACTAGTGTACTAATAATGATATTTTTCTTCACTACAGAAACTCCCATCTGAGGAGATACTTCATGGTCATGCATTCTTCCTCCTTCCCCTACTGCCTAGACAGATGGCAAGGGAGAGCAGGTTCTTGATGATCTACTTGGGGACAGAGACAATTTTCCTAAATGACATCTAGCAGTGGCACGTGACAGAGCTGGCTTGCAGGGAGTGAGTGTGTGAGCCTTAGAGAAGGGAAGTAGAGGAGCCAATGATGGGCTTCAGGTGACTGGACCACCATGACAGAGATGAGGAAGTTTAATCTAAAAGGGCAAAAGGTTGAGCACGAGCAGACCTTCAGGAAAGTCATATAATTAATTCATTCTGAAATTGTCTGTATGATCTCAGAACCATCCTGATAAGTGGATAAATAACTTCTTGAAATAATGACTTGTAGTGGCTGTTCCCTGCTTTCAGCTAAGATCCATCTAACATCAGCTACAATATCCCTAGTACCACGACCCCTTCTAAACCCATCCTGGACTTCTGGAATTTCTCTGCTGATGGGCTGTTCCAGTCATTTTTGGATAGTCTTCAGAAGAATCTTGCTTGCATGTGAAATCAATGAGATTGTTCTATAGTTTCCACATTCTGTTGGGTCACTCTTCTTTGGAATGGGAACAAATATAGATCTCTTCCAGTCAGTTGGCCAAGTGGTTGTTCTCCAGATTTCTTGGCACAACTTGGTGAACACGTCCAGGGCAGCATCTGTTAGCTGAAATATGTCAATTGGTATACCATCTATTCCTGGGGCCTGATTTTTTGCTATTTCCTTCAAAGCAGCTTGAACTTCTTCCTTCATCACCATAGGCTCTTGCTCAACTGTTGTTTCAATAAATTCTTCTCTGTCTGCCAATTTATTTTGCTACAGTGACTCAGTATATTCTTTGCATCTTCTTTTAATAATTCCCGGGTCATTTAATATTTTGCCTAAAGCATCCTTGATTATAGCAACTCGAGGTTTGAATTTGTCCTTCAGTTCCTTGAGCTTAAGAAATGCTGAGCAAGTTTGAACTTTTTGATTTTCTGACACCAGCTCATTGCACATTTCATTGTAATATTTTGCTTTGTCATCCAGTGTTGCCTTTTGGAATCTTCTGTTCAGCTCCTTAGTATCTTGAATTCTTCCTTGTGCTTTGGCTTCTCTGTGCTCCAGTAGCTGATGTTAATGGATCTTAGCTGAAAGCAGGGAATACCAGAAGAATGTATATCTGTGTTTCATTGATTATGCAAAGGTGTTTGACTGTGTGGATCATAACAAACAACAAACTGTGGCAGACTCTGAGAAGAATGGGAATCCCAGAACACTTGATTGTGCTAATGTGAAACCTATACTTGGACCAAGAGGCAGGCATCAGAACAGAGCAGGGAAACACTGCATGGTTCAAAATTGGGAAAGGTGTACACCAGGGGTGTGTCCTATCTGCATACATTTTCAACTTGTATGCAGAACATATTATCGGAGAGGCTGGGCTCTATGAGGAGAAGTGTGGCGTCAGGATTGGTGGAAGATCTATTAACAATTTGCGTTATGCAGATGACACAACCCTGCTTGCTGAAACTGAGGAGGACCTGAAATGCTGCTGCAGAGGGTCAAGGACTGCAGCCTTCAGAATGGATTGAGGCTCAATGTCAAGAAGACAAAGATTCTCATCACTCTTGGTACCAGTAGCCAGGAAATAAAAAACCATATTGCGATGGGAAGTCTGCTGTTAGGGACCTCTCTAAAGCACTCAAGAGCAACGGTGTCTCTTTGGAGACTAAGGTGCGCCTGATACAGGCCATGGCCTTTGCAATCACTTGTTATGAATCAGAGAGCTGGACAATGACTAGGGAGGA
>NW_006400276.1:448986-450555 GCF_000299155.1 Elephantulus edwardii
TATTTTATTTTCTCCTGGTTGTAGGTTTTTCAGGATACTTGGAAGACTGTTTATGTTGTGAATTAGGACTTCTAGCATTGTTCCTAGATTTTCTTTAGTGACGTTTATAGTCCTTGGTTTTAGTCCTAGGTCCATGATCCACCTTGAATTGGTTTTTGTATATGGAGTGAGGTGTGGATCTTGCTTGAGACTTCTGCAGATCGTTTTCTAATTTTGCCAACACCATTTGTTAAAAACGCTGTCGTTTTTCCACTTAACTGATTTCATCTCCTTGTCAAAAATCAGTTGACCATAGATAGATAGGCTGATCTCCGGATTCTCAATTCTATTCCATTGATCTATATGTCTGTCATTGTATCAGTACCATGCTGTCTTTACCACCATGGCAGTGTAGTAGGATTTGAAATCAGGGAGTGAGATACCTCCTACCTTTCTTCTATTTTCAAGGAGTGCTTTGTTTATTCGGGGCTTCTTTGCATTCCAAATGAAACTGGAGATTGCCTTTTCCATCTTGTTGAAGAATGGGATTGGTATTTGTTTTTTGACTACATTAAACATATAAATTGCCTTCGTAGTAATGCCATTTTCACAATATTGAGTCTTCCTACCCATGAGCAAGGGATTTCTTCCACTTCTCAAGGTCTCTTTTTTTTCTTGTAGCAATATTTTGTCATTTTCTTTGAATAGATCCTTTGTGTTTCTGGTTAAATTTGTTCCCAAGTATTTAATCTTGTGTTTAGCTATTGTGAAGGGTATTGTTTTTCTTAGTTCTGGCTCTGTATTCTTTTTGTCACTGTAGAGAAATCCAACTGATTTTTGTATGTTGATATTGTATCCTGCCACTTTGCTAAATTGGTCCACTGTGTCCAATAGTTTTCTTTCTGCGTCTTTAGGGTTTTCTAAGTGTACTACTATATCATCGGCATAGAGAGATAATTTTACCTCCTCGTTGCCAATTTGGATACCATTTATTCCTTTCTCTTGTCTTATTGCTATCGCTAAGACTTCCAAAACAATATTGAATAAGAGAAGTGATAGTGGGCATCCTTGCCTATTTCCTGTTCTTAAAGGGAATACCTTTAACCTCTCTCCATTGAGAACAATGTTGGCTCTCGGGTTTGCATAAATACTTTTTACTATGTTGAAGAACATCCCCTCTAATCCTATTCTGTTGAGTGTTTTAATCAGGAAAGGGTGTTGGATTTTGTCAAAGGCCTTTTCTGCATCAATGATAGGACCATGTGGTTCTTGTTCTTTGCTTTGTTAATGTTATGAATTACACTAATTGTTTTCCTGATGTTGAACCATCCTTGCATACCTGTTATGAATCCCACTTGGTCATGGTGAATTATTTCTTTGATGTGTTGTTGGATTGTATTGGCCAGTATTTTATTCAGTATTTTTGCATCCATGTTCATGAGAGATATTGGTGTATAGTTTTCTATTTTGGCAGTGTCCTTTTCTGGCTTTCATATCAAAGATATGTTTGCTTCATAGAATGAGTCTGGGAGAATTCCATCTTCTTCTATTTTCTGAAATAATTTATGTAGAATTGGCAACAGTTCTTCT
>NW_006400276.1:451564-459992 GCF_000299155.1 Elephantulus edwardii
ATTTCAAACACATCAGCTGATGGTAGTTCCTTATGTTGGGATCAGTGTCTCTGAAGTTTAGTCGCAATATTTATCGGTCAAAGGTGATGCATCCTGTAGAATTGCTGTGTAGATAGGCTTTTCTTGGCCCGAGGGCTGCAGGCCTTCAGGCCGGAATGGATGTCGTGGGCTTTTGGTGTCTCCGATTACCTGAGAAAATAGGGTGGGTCTGCGGGGTCTGCTGGCTGTCCTGTGAGGTGCCCAACTTCAGCTGGTCAGAGCTGAGCCTCTGTTTTGACATTTCTGCCGGAACAGATGTCGCGGCCTTTTGGTGTCTACCGATTTTGAACCAGATAGTGTTTCTTTGCCTTCTGATGACTGCCTCCTGGTTTAAGTTTGGTTTCACATAAGCAGTGGAGCCTGCCCTGTCCTGAGCCAGTCTCACTGACTCTAACACGCCTACCCTAGTTAGTGCATCAATCCATATTATCTGGAGTCTTCCTCTCCTGTGCTGTCCCTCCACCTTTCCAAGCATGATGTCCTTTTTCAAGAATTAGTCCCTCCTGGCAATATGCCCAAAGTATGTGAGATGGAGCTTTAAAATCCCAGCTTTCAAGGAGAAACTTGGTTTCACCCTCTCCAAGACAGACCTATTTGTTTTCTTGGTGGTCGATGGTATGTTGAAGACTTTTCTACAATAGCACAAATCAAAGGCATCAATTTTTCTTCTGTCATTCTTAGTCATTGTCCAGCTCTTTGATGTATAACATGTAATTGCCCAGACCGTAGCCTGGATCAGGTGCACTTTAGTCTATAATATGTCATTGTTGTTTCTCATTCCTCTGGAAAGGTCCCTGGTGGCAGATTTAACTAATGCAATTTGTCTTTTGATTTCCTGACTGTTGGTGCCAAGAGTGTTAATTGTGGAGCCGAGCAAGCTGTGTTAACAACCTCAATCTCTTCTCCATCTATCGTGGCGCTGCCAATTGACCCAGTGAACAATAGGATATTCTTTTCCCCATCTCCTCCCTCAGCATGGTCACCTGCTTTCATTCACAGAGTCTTGAAAGCAAGTGTCTAGCATCTTTTTACTGGGGAGTCTCATTAGTAAGTCAGCCCTATCACCATTGATTCTTATTGGACAATGGAGAATGTTATCTTCTGATGCAGGATTCAAGGAAGGTACAGATGATCTCGGAAGCTCCTGATACTACAAATAACAGGAAGAAAAGGGGAGTAAGTCGTCTTGCCCTCTATAGATCCTACAGGCTTTGTCTTATTAAAATAAAAAGAAAGCAAAGCTCTAATAGAAAAGAAAAATAGATACTTTCAATTTCTGTCAGTGGTGGTGGTGGTGGTTGTTATGTGCCATTGAGTCACTTGTGACTCATAGCGACCCTATGTACAACAGCTCTAAACTCTGCTCTGTCCTGTGCCAATCTCATTGTCTGCAACACACTCATCCTGATTGCCCCAGTCACCGAATCAATCCACCTCCCAGAGGGCCTTCCCCTCCTGCGCCTGCCCTCCATCCTCCCAAGCATGATGTCCCTCTCCAAGGACAGGTCTCTCCTTACAACATGACCAAAGTATGTCAGATGAAGCCTCAGAATACTTGCCTCCGAGGAGCAGCCAGGTTTAGCCCTCTCTAGGATGAATCTGTTTGTTTTATTAGCAGTCCACGGTACCCTCAACACTCCTCTCCAACACCAAAGCTCAAAGGCATCAATTCTCCTTCTATCCTCCCTGGTCATTGTCCAGCTCTCTGATGCATAACAAGTGATTGCAAAGACCATGGCCTGTACCAGACTCACCTTAGTCTCCAGAGACACACCATTGCTTTTCAGTACTTCAAAGAGGTCCCTAACAGCAGACTTTCCCATCGCAATACGTCTTTTAATTTCCTGGCTGCTGGTGCCAAGAGTGTTGATTGTGGAGCCAAGCAGACTAAAGCTGTGAACAATCTCAATCTCTTCGCCATCCATCCTGATGCTGCCAATCAGTCCAGTGGTGAAAATCTTTGTCTTCTTGACATTGAGCCTCAATCCATATTGAAGGGTGCAGTCCTTGACCCTCAGCAGCAAACGCTTCAGTGGTTGTCGGGGTAAATAAATGCTAAATGTTCACATACTGCTATGCTATAAAGCAATGTCAACCCAATTCTACCTAGAATAGCATGACACACAAACATAATGCAGAACAGCAGAAGATACAATAGAGTTCTTACTGAATAATCCCATATGCGTAAAATGTAAAAATAGGCAAAATTTATCATAAAGTGAAAGGAGAGGTTGGTTAAGGAAATGGGAAAGATCATGCAAAACAATGTATACAGAATTTTTAAGTAAACAAGAAAAAACTTATCTGTGATGTAAGAAGATAGGACAGTTATGACCCTTAAGATAGCAACAAAAAGGTCTCATGGCAATGCTGCTTCTCTAGATAGTACTTACACATATATGCTCAGTTTGTGAAATTCATCAAGGCATATAATTAGAATTTGTCCCCTTTCTGCATGTTTCTTGTACTTCAATAAGACTTGCATTAAAAAGAATCCACAGTGATTGCAGCCATAGCAGGGAAGTACTCATTGCAGCAGGCTCTAGGATAGAGCTTAGCACAAAACAAGGCTGGGTGTGACCAACAGAGTGCAGCTACTACTCAGAACGCCCAGGATAAGGTCAACTGAAGCAGCCCACTTTGGACCAAGGTAGAAAGGGCTACATGCTCCCCTGCATTTGAATCACTTAAGGAAAAGGGAATCTGAGGAGCATATTTTTCCTAATGTGGTGGTGTATTATTCTATTGGCTAGAATTTTGTAGATTTTAGAACCTATATTCATGAGAGATATTAGTCTGTAATTTTCTCTTTTAGTGGTATCTTTGCCTGGTTTTGGTATTAGGATTATTATACTTGCTTTATAAAATAAGCTTCTGAATGTTTATATGTTCTGGAATAGTGTGAGTGTAATTATCAACTATTCCCTGAATACTTGGTAGAATTCTTCTGTAAGACCTTCTAGGCTACTACTTTTTTCTTTTGGGGAAGTATTACTATCATTAACTGTTCAGTTTTTTTCTTTGGTCATGAGTTTTGTTTGTGGATCCAAGTAAAATGAAAAAAAAAATAACAGCATCCGTTTTCTATTTATCATAATGTTGCCTGTTGGTCCAGTTGTAAGGATTTTTTTTCTTGATGTTGAGATGTAATCCATGCTGAAGGCTGTATAGTTTTTTATTTCCTTCAGTAAGTGCTTCACATCCTCTTCACTTTGAGCAAGAGATGTATGTTCTCTGTGTAATACTGTGATATGAGTCTTATCCAATCCTGAAGTCACATTCTTCTTCACACAGTCCAGTTTCATAAAGTATTACTCAAAATATAAATTAAATATGTACAGTGAAGGAATATAACCCTCATGTCAACTTTTCTAATTTTAAACCAGGAAGGATCCACTTGTTCTGTTTAATCCACTACTTCTTGATTGATACACAGCTTCCACATGAGCAAAATTTCGTGTTCTGGAATTCCCATTCTCTCAATATCATCCAAAATTCATTATGCTCTACCAAGCCCAAGCCTAGTGGAGACAGGTAAGCCAGGCTTGGCCTAGGGTTTAAGAAGGCAGCAGAGGCCCAAAAGGGCCCGCAGGCCTCCATCCCTCAGGACAGTATTTCATTGTTTTCATTCAGACATTCCTCTAGCTCGTATAGCCCTGGTGTACAAGTTGCCGTACTGTGGTCACTTTTGGTTGCTGTGAGGCTGAACACTGTGACACTGATGTGTCAAATGCATTAATGGTTGGCTACCCAATGAGGACAGAGAGTGGGGTGGAGCTCCCCTATTAAAACAAGTTTGGAAGGAGGAGTGGCATCCACTTCCATAATAGCTTGCCTCTGGAAAACCTATGAACCCGGAGAGAGGATGAAAGGCATCCAAGCGTTGAGGACTCTCCTTCATAGGGTCGCTATGAGTCGCCTGTGACTTAACGGCACTTAACAATAATAATATCATCATAGAGAGAGAGAGAGATCAGCTGGCCCAGTGGACAGAAAGCGATGCTACCAAGCCAGAGGTGGATGATTTTTAATCTGCGGCCCTCAGGCCTGTCTTTCATTGTTTTCATTCAGACATTCCTCTAGGTCGTATAGCCCTGGTGTACAAGTTGCTGTACCACGATCACTTTTGGTTCCTGTGAGGCTGAATACTGTG
Organism: Elephantulus edwardii; assembly: GCF_000299155.1. NCBI lineage: Eukaryota > Metazoa > Chordata > Mammalia > Macroscelidea > Macroscelididae > Elephantulus > Elephantulus edwardii. Next base: position 455,757 of record NW_006400276.1, read on the forward strand.
ACACTGATGTGTCAAATGCATTAATGGTTGGCTACTCAATGCGGACAGAGAGTGGGGTGGAGCTCCCCAATTAAAACAAGCTTGGAAGGAGGAGTAGCATCCACTTCCATAATAGCTTGCCTCCGGAAACCCTATGAACCTGGAGAGAGGATGAAAGGCACCCAAGCGTTGAGGATATCCTTCATAGGGTCGCTATGAGTCACCTGCGACTCGACGGCACTTAACAATAATAACCAACTCCAGTATCTTTGCATAGTCAATAAAACGTAAGTAAACCTCTTTCTGGTACATCTGCTTTCAGCCAAGATCTATCTGACATCAACAATGCTCCATTCCTTGTTCCGTGGCCTCTTCTGAATCTAAGTTGACTTTCTGGCAGTTTTCTTCAGATGTGCCTGTCCTAGCTATTTTAAAATAATCTTCAATACTATATGTTTAATCTAATCCTTTCTGTAAAATGCTTGTCTGACAGATACCGTTAAAGCTGAGCATTCAAAGTAAAGACTGTTTACAAAGAAGGATTGGCCCACCACTTTCCCAATAACAGGCCTTCAAAACCCCCTATTTATAATAGAGCACACTTAGAATAGATTATGGCAACTTACAATACACTATATGGCAACTGAGGCTGAGCCCTCAAATATGGAAACACAAAGGAGGAGAAATAGTTGTACGCAAACACTTGATTGAACGTGGAATGTGAGAAGCATGAATGTAGGAAAACTGGATATTGTTAACAAAGAAATGGAACACATAACTATTGACATACTAGGGGTTGGTAAAATGAGATTGAATGCCTTGGGACGTTTTGAATCAGACACTCATATGATATACTATGGTGGAGATGAAAAGTTGAGGAAAAATGGGATTGCTTTCATAGTGGGAAAAAAGTCATTGCTAGATCCATCTTGAAATATAATGTTGTGAGTGACAGGATAATCTCCATATATATGGAGAGAAGACTATCATTCAAATACATACTCCAACACTAAAGCCAAAGAGGAGGAAATAGAAGATTTTTACCCATCTTTGAAGTCAGAAATAGATCGAACATGCAATCAAGATGCACTAATAATAATGGGTGACTGGAATGCAAAATCTGGAAACAGGGGAAAAGGAACCTTGGCTTTGTGACAGAAATAAGACTGGAGATAGAATATAGAATTCTGTGCAATGATTTGTTGTTGTTGATTGCTGCTGTCAAGTCGAGAACAACTCATAGAAACTCTATGAACAAAAGACCTAATGCCATTTTATAGCTATCATCTTTTCTCCAATTTAATAGAATTTCCATAGGCATGTGGTTTAGGAAGTGGATACCATTCCTGCTACCAAACCTGTTTTACAACTGGGATCTTCACCAAACACTGTCCACATTGGGAAACCATTATGGCATTTGACATCCCAGAGGCACAAGGTTCAGTATCACAGCAAACCTAGATAATTCAGTACAGCAAATTTATCAAGAGCAATGTACAAAGTAGAAGAATGTTCTTCCAAAATATAACAACACTAATCTCATTTAGCAGTGGCTAAGTGTCTTAAAGTTGAATACGACTCATAGCAACCCTATGAACAAAAGGCCTGAACTCTGTTCTATATACCATCATTTCTTTATGTTTATAGAGTTTCCAAAGGCACCTGGTTTAGAAAGCAGATGCCACTTCTGCTTCCAAACCTGAATCAATCTGGAAGCTTCTACAAACACTGTCCATGACGGGCAACTGTTACAATATTTGACACAACTATGGCACAGTGACTGAATAATAAATGAATGACTGAAAATAAATGAATAATAAATGAAAGAATGAAAAAGAAATAAATGGCATATTCATTGCAAATATCTTTTATAATAAACATAAACACACACTGTATGTGTGGATTTCACCTGGTGGTATGCATAGGAATCAGATCATTTACATCTGTGGAAAGAATCACTAGAGAAGCTCAATATCAGCTGTGAAAACTAGGCTAGGTACTGATAGTGGAATAGACCATCAACTACTCATATGCAAGTTCAAACTAAAACTAGAGAAGATTAGATCAAATTCACAGGAACCAAAATTTGCCCTTGAGTCTATCCCACCTGGATTCCAAAACAATCTAAGGAACAGATTTGAGGCTCTGAACACTAATAAGCAAAGAGACCACATAAGCTGTAGGGGGAATATGAAGAATATCATCCAGGAAGAATGCAAAATGGTTATTATTACAGAGACAGAAGAGGAAGAAAAGACCAAGATGGATGTCAGAAGAGATTCTGAATATTGCACTAGAATGCTGAGAAGCCAAAAGAAAGGGAAGAAATCAAGAAGTTAAGGAGCTAAACAGAGGATTTAAAAGGCACCTTGGGAAGACAAAGCATTTACAATGACATGTGCAAAGAGATGGAGTCAGAAAATCCGAAGAGCTCAACTCAATCAGCATTTTTAAAAATTTTTTTCACTCAGCATTTCTTAAGCTGAAGGAATTGAAAAAAAAATTCAAGCCTTTAAGGATGCTTTGGGCAGAATATGAAATGATCCAGAAAGCATTAAAAGAAGATGGAAGGTGTATACAGAGTTACTGTACCAAAAGGAATTGGCTGACACAAAATGAAAAATTTCATGAAACAGCATATGATCAAGAGCCTATGGTGATGAAGGAGGAAGTTCAAGCTGCTCTTACAGAACTGGCAAAAAACAAGGACTCAGGAATTGATGGCATTCCAAATGACATATTTCACCAAACAGATGCTGCCCTGGATGTGCTAACCAAGTTGTGCCAAGAAATCTGGAGAACAATCATGTGGCCAACTGATTGGAAGAGATTTATATTTATTCCCATTAACAAAAACGTCAACCAAACAAACTGTGGCTGACTCTGAGAAGAATGGGAATCTTGATCTTGCTAATACAAAAAAACCTATACTTGGGCCAGAAGGCAGTCATCAGAACAGAGCAAGGAAACACTGCATGGTTCAAAACTGGGAAGGGTGTATGCCAGGGATGTGTCCTATCTCTATACTTTTTCAATCCATATACAGAACAAATTATCCAGGAGGCTGGGTTGTATGAGGAGGAATGTAGCATCAGGATTGGTGGAAGATCCATCAACAATCTGTGTTATGCAGATGACACAACCCGGCTTGCTGAAACTGAGGGGGACCTCAAGTGCTTGCTGCAGAAGGTCAAGGACTGCAGCCTTCAATGCGAATTAAGGCTCAATATCAAGAAGATAAAGATTCTCACCACTGGGCCAATTGGCAGCATCAGGGTGGATAGTGATGAGATTGATACTGTTAACAGCTTTAGTTTCCTTGGCTCCATGGTCAACACTCTTGGCACCAGCAGCCAGGAAATAAAAAAACCCCAACATATTTTGATGGGAAGGTCTGCTGTTAGGGACCTCTCCAAAGTACCAAAGAGCAATGATGTCATTCTAGAGACTAAGGTGCGCCTGATACAGGCCATGGTCTTTTCAATCACTTGCTATGCATCAGAGAGCTGGACAATGACTAGGGATGATGGAAGGAGAATTGATACCTTTGAGCTGTGGTGTTGGAGAAGAGTATTGAACATACCATGGACTGCTAAGAAAACAAACAGGTTCATCCTTAGATGCAAAGATTCTGAAGGTTCGTCTGACCTACTTTGGACATGTTGCAAGGACGGACCAGTCCTTGGAGAAGGACCTCATGCTTGGGAGGGTGGGGGGACAATGCTGGAGATGAAGACCCTCTTATGAGATGGATTGATTCAGTGACTAGGGTAGTCGGGGTGGGTGTGTTGGAGACAGTGAGATCAGCATGGGATAGAGCTGGGTTTAGGACTGTTGTACATAGAATCTCTATGAGTCGCGGACAACTCAACGGCAGACAACAACAACAGCAACAACAACAACAACTGACAATGTGCAGAAATTATCGAACAATGTCATTGATACCACATGCAAGAAAGATCCTGCTGAAAATGATCCCAAAATGACTGAAATCAACAGGGAACTAACTGGCTTTTGTATCTTTTTGAGAAATGACTTTGGTATCTGTATAAGGATTGTGTTGGATATGTAGATTGCTTTTGGTAGGATTGTAATTTTTCACTATAGGAGTCTTACAGTGTTGTCGAGAGTAGTATGGTTGTTGTTGTTGTTGTTATGTGCCGTCGAGTCGCTAGAGACTCATAGCGACCCTATGTACAACAGCCCTAAACTCCGCTCTGTCCTGTGCCAATCGCACTGTCTCTGACACTCCCATCC
>NW_006400276.1:463498-465587 GCF_000299155.1 Elephantulus edwardii
GGATTGATTCAGTGACTGGGGTACTCGGGATGGGTTTGTCAGAGGCAATGAGATTGGCACAGGATAGAGCACGGTTTAGGGCTGTTGTACAAAGGGTCGCTGTGAGTCGCAAAAGACTCGACGGCACATAACAACAACAACAACATCAGACAGACCAGCAAGTTAAAGGTATATCCCTAAAAAAAAATTTTTTTTTAAAAAGGTATATCCCGTATTATGGAGTTAACCATTAATGTCAGTGTTGTCCTGCCTTTGGCACACGTGTCTTTACCCACTTATTTCCCTGCTCCACCATCCACCAGGATACTCTTCCACTTCTACCCACTCCCTTCACATCTATCTTCCATTGACCAGCCCTTCATCTAATAGCTTATATATGAAGCTTCCTTGGCTTTTGTGATTCCAAACACATCAGCTGCTCATAGTTCCTTATGTTAGGACCAATGTCTCTGAAGTTTAGTCGTAATGTTTCCCAAGCAAAGGTGATGCGTCCTGTAGAACTGGTGTGTAGATAGGTTTTTCTTGGCCCAAGGGCCTGAACGAATGCCGTGTGGTTTTGGCGTCTTCAGTGTTACCTGAGAAGATGGGCAGGGAGATTGATGGACCCTTTAGCTGCCCAGCTTTCTGCCAATCAGGCTCCTTACCCCCACTCTGCATGGCCTGTTGGAATGAAAGCCGTGCAGTTTTGGCATTTTCAGTGTTACCTGAGAAGATGGTAAAAGTTTTTTTTTATTATTGTGGTACTTCTATTTTTGTCTTCAAATCTTCTAACAGTTTTTTTTTTAATGTATTTTACAGGTCTATTGTGTGGTATGTAGATGTTAACCAAGGTCTTGTCTTATTGATATATTGTGCTTTTAATAATATTAAAATGCCCTTCCTTATCTTTTATAATGGTTTTCAATTTGCAGTCTATTTTATCAGAGATTAGTATTGCCACTCTTGCTTTTTTACAAATGTCATTGGCTTGGTATATTTTTTCCATACCCTTTGATTTTCAGTTATCTTTCTTCTTATTTTTTGGATGTATCTTTTTTAAGCTGCATGGTGATGATCTTTGGGTTTTGTTTAATCCATTCTTCCACTCTTTTTCTATTAATTTGTGCATTTTAGCTGTTCACATTAAGTGTGATTATTGGCAGCCAAAGTTTTTAATCATTGCCATCTTGCTTCACTCTTTTTTCTGTTGATGCTGGTTACTTTGGTCCACTTTTATTTGCTGTCTTGTGTGAAGTACTTCCCTTATTTCTTGTATGATGGGTCTGTTTTTACAGAGGAATCTGACATATCATAATATATCTTGATTTTTTTCCTACGATACATTATATCTATGGTATGTTTTTTCTTTTGAGGTCTTGTCTGTTTGGAGTTCTCTGAGCATTTTGAAAGTCTATTTCTTTGTTTTTCATGACACCTGGAAAAATTTCTTCTAGCACTTCTACAACTTTCTCAGTGCTTTCCCTCCACCCTTCTTGTTCCGAAATTCTTATCACAGATAGATTGTTCCATCTGATGTTGTCTCACATGAGTCTAATATTTTCTTTATTTTCCTTTCATCTTCTCTGTTGAGGTTCTTGCCTTCTATCCTGTTGATTTTCAGCTCCATCTCTTTTATTCTGCTTTTGTTCCTCCAGCATGTTGAAAACTTCTGCCATTTTTGTCTTCATATTCTGGATGACATTTTTGTGGATTTCGGCTTTGTTCCTAGCACAGTGTTTGTTGTAGCTCCTCTGTCTAGTGATGATGCTTTTAATTCTTGTATCTCGTTGTTTTGTACATGTTTAAAATTGGGAAGGGTGTACAGCAGGGATGTGTCCTATCTCCATACCTTTTCAACCTGTATGCAGAGCAGATTATCCAAGAGGCTGGGCTCTATGAGGAGAAGTATGGAATCAGGATTGGTGGAAGATCTATTAACAATCTGCATTAGGCAGATGACACAACCCTGCTTGCTGAAACTAAGGAGGACCTCACGCACTTGCTGCAGAGGGTCAAGGACTGCAGCCTTCAGTATAGACTGAGGCTCAATGTCAAGAAGACAAAGATTCTCACCACTGGACCAATTGGTAGCATCAGGATGGATGGTGAA
>NW_006400276.1:465797-467143 GCF_000299155.1 Elephantulus edwardii
TACAGGCCATGGCCTTTTCAATCACTTGTTATGCATCAGAGAGTTGGACAATGACTAGGGAGGATAGAAGGAGAATTGATGCCTTTGAGCTGTGGTACTGGAGAAGAGTATTGAATGTGACATGGACTACCAAGAAAACAAACAGATTCATCCTGGAGAGGGTTAAACCAGGCTACTCCTTGGAGGCAAGGATTTTGGGGCTTCATCTGTCATACTCTGGACATGTTGTAAGGAGGCACAGGTCCTTGGAGAGGGACATCATGCTTGGGAGGGTGGAGGGATGGTGCAGTAGAGGAAGACCCTCTATGAGGTGGATTGATTCAGTGAGTGGGGTAATCAGGATGGGTGTGTCAGAGGCAGTGCGATTAGCACAGGATAGAGCAGGGTTTAGGGCTGTTGTGCATACGGTCGCTGTGAGTCACAAACTACTCGGCGACACATAACAACAACATCTCTTTATTTATGGTTTCAATTTTTTCTGTCACCACTTGTGACTTCTTCAGTAGCTGTTCCTGTAACTCCATGTTGATATATTTCTTCTGATTCCCTGTCTCTGAGGTGTTCATTTTTTTTTCACCTGAATTATTTTATTTTGATCACCCAAAGTTTTAGTTTTTCATTCATTCACTTATTCATTGTTATCAATAGTTTCTGACTCAGAGTGACCTTCCGTCAGATTTCCAAAACTGCAAATCTCAATGAGATGAGACTGTCCGTCTTTCTCCAAAGAAGTGGGTGATAATATGAATCAGGACAACATGCCGAAGACTACACCACAAGGGTTAGAAAAGTGAAGATTAGAAAGACAGAAGAAAATTACTAAGATGCAATTCTGAGTGTATGCTAAGTAGGTAAACAATGTTTTCCCCTAGGACATAAAGACTGAAAAACAAGTATCAACAAAAAATATTAAGTCAAATGCATAGAAATAGGTATGGAAACAAGCAAGCTTACAAACCAACATAATTCTGCATTCTTTTGGTTTGTTGAAATAGCAACAGGAAAATCAAGCTGGCCAAATTAGGCCTGAGGCAGATCCTATAAGTTACTAATTACTTGGTTCAACCCACTTGAGGCATGAGGATTTTGGCCAATATGTTAGTTTGGTTGATTATTCAGGTAAATGATTTTAATAACACCTCAAGTGTTTGTGGCTTTTGGCAAGAATAGAGCTAATTCCAGCTTAATTGCAAATAAAGTTTTCCCTAAAACACAGGAGTTACTGACCTTATGCTACTTTTTGTTAAAAATTTAGGTTGTTTATTTTTCATTTCAATGAACATCTACAGAGATTTTGGAATTCCATTCATTCATTGTTGCACCCTTCTCCCAGCACAAACCCCTCC
>NW_006400277.1:0-25851 GCF_000299155.1 Elephantulus edwardii
GTACTGAATGTACCATGGACTGCCAGGAAAACAAACAGATTCATCTTGGAGATAATTAAACCAAACTACTCCTTGGAGGCAAGGATTCTGGGGCTTCGTCTGACATACTTTGGACATGTTGCCAGGAGGGACGGGTCCTTGGAGAGGGACATCATTCTTGGGAGAGTGGAGGGACAGCGCAGGAGGGGAAGACCCTCTATGAGATGGATTGATTCGGTGACTGGAGTAATCGGGATGGGTGTGTCATAGGCAGTGTGGTTGGCGCAGGATAGAGCAGGGTTTAGGGCTGTTGTGCATAGGGTCGCTATGAGTTGCAAATGACTCGACGGCACATAACAACACAACAACAACATCCACCTTGGATTTTTTATTAAATATATTTTACATTTGGAGGCATCCAGCAATGATGACACTGAGTTTGAACATGTTTCATCAGCACTGTTAACCTAGCATGCACAAATATATGAACAAGTGCAAAAAGGTTGCTGACTTGAGAAGCAGGGTGTCCTGCTCTTTGTCTTATTGACTTGGGTTCATATAGGGGCTGAGGTGAGTTGAAGAAAGCAGTTGATTTGAAATACAATATTGATTCTCAAGTTTGCATCTGATGCCATCTCTGAAAACTGATGATTGAACATGAGTCGGCCAGAACCCAAATAGATGAAGATAAGAGGTTTAATGCTGTGGGCTAGTGATGATGTGAGCTGCAACCTGATGGCTTGTTCATGACTGAAATTTGCTTATAGATGCATAAATGTAATGGAAACAGAAGATTCTTCAGAGAAAGGAACATGCTTGTTTCTTCAGTGTACTGTTCGATAGGAATCAGAAAATCAGAAATTGGCTATCTAAAATGGGTGAGATTAAGACATGAGACAGGAAGTTGCTGGCTTGAACACTTTCATACATACAGTTTTTATTATTGTAAAAAAATTAGGAAAAGGAGCATCAGCATTCTGTCTTTTCTCCATACTGATGCAATCTATATGCTGAGCTAATTATTTGATGAGGTGGACTCAATGAACAAGAATGTGGCATTAGGATAAAAGGAAGACTCATCAATAAACATCATTATGCAGATGACACAACCTTGCTTGCTGGAAGTGAGGACTTGTAGAGCTTGCTTCAGAATATTAAATATGTTATCCCTCAATATGAATTGTATCTCAATATCAAGAAAATGAAAATTCTCAACATTGGCCCTGAAGGTAACATCATGATAGATGGAGAAGACATTAAAACTGTCAATGACTTCATCTTTTTTTTAATCCACAATCAATACTCTTGGTACCAGAAGTTAAGAGATCAGGAAAAGTATTGCTGATGGAAAATCTGCAATTAGATACCTTTCCAAATTATTGAGAAGTAATGGTATTAATTTGAGAAGACTCATCCACAATTTGTGTTAATGCAGATAACACAAATGTTTGCTGAAACTGAGGAAAACTTGAAAAGTCTAATGCAGAAGGTCAAGGACTTCAGTCTTCAATATGAAGCTCAATATCAAGAAACCAAAGGTTCTTACCACTGGGATAAATTGCATCATCATGATAAATGGAGAAGAGATTGAGATTGTTATCATTTCAGCTTGCTTGGGTCCACAATGAACACATTCTTGGCACCTGTAGCCAGGAGATAAAAAGAAGGATTAGATTAGGAAAGTCTGCTTATGCACCAGAGAACTGTACAACGAGTAAGGATGACATAAGAAGAATTGATGCCTTTGAGTTGTACTGGAGAAGAATATTGAACATACCATGGTCTACCAAAAAGAACAAACAGGTCTGTTATGTGAAACCAATTTGCTCTCTGGAGATGAGGATTTTGAAGGTAGGTCTATCTCACATACTTTGGTTGTGTTGCTAGTAGGGACCAGTCCTCAGGGAAGGACATCATGATTGGAAAGGTAGATGAACAACACAAGAGAGGAAGACCATGGAGGGGATGGATTGACACAGTTGCCTTGGGTAATAGAAGCAGATGTGTTGGAGACAGTGAAATTGACTCAGGAGAGGACAGAGTTTAGAGCTATTGTTCATAGATTCACTATGAGTCATAGGTAACTCAACAGCATATAGAAATGACAAGGTGTACCTAATTAAGGCCATGGTCTTTTAATTAGCTTGCTATGCTGCTCAAAGTTGGACAATGAGTAAGGTTGATAGAAGAATTCATACCTTTAAAATGTGGAGCACTCTGTTTGTACTCTCTCCAAGACACATCTGATTATTCTAATTGGTAGTCCATGGACTATTCAATACTCTTCTCCAACACTGCAACTTAAAGGTATCAATTATTCTCTGATCCTTATTCCTAGTACAATTGTGAGATACATAGCAAGTGATTTAAAAGACGATGGCCTGAATTGGAAGCATCTTTCTCTTCAAATTAATATTGCTTCTCTATAATTTAGAGAGGGAGGTCCCTTGACTACAGACTTCTCAATGCAATACATCTCCTGATTGCTGACACTAAGGGGGTTCATTGTGGATCCAAGTAAGATGAAGAAACTGACAGTTTCAATCTTTTCTCCAACTATCATGATACTATAGATTGGTCCAAAGATGAGAATCCAAGAGACTTAGAAAAGTTGAGGAACTGAATAACACGAGGGCTTTTGACGTCAGAAATCATGGAGTTATGCAGCAAATCAAGCATTTGGGACAACATTGACTCTGGATTTCTTGTAATTGGTCTGCTAAAAATCTTAGATCAGTTGGTCTAGTGGACAGAAAGTGATGCTACCAAGCCAAAGGTGGGTGACTTTTAATCCGTGGCCCTCGGGCCTGTCTTTCATTGTTTTTGTTCAAACATTTCTCGAAATGGTACAACCACTGTGGAAGGCTCTATGGCACTTTCTCAAAAAGTTACTAATAGAGATACCATTTGACCCAGTAATTCCACTACTGGGAATATACCCCAAAGAGACCATAACTGCCATTCAAGCAGATATATGCACACCAATGTTTATTGTGCCTTTTTTCACAATAGCAAGGAGTTGGAAACAACCTAAGTGCCCATCAACAAATGAATGGAAAGAGAAGCTGTGGCATATTCACACAATGGAATACTATGCTGCATTGAAAAACAAGGAACTCATGCAATATTATTCAAAATGGGTGACCTTGAAGGACATTATGCTGAGTGAAGTATCTCAGTCACAAAAGGACAAATACCGCATGGTGCCATTGTTGTAAAACAAGACTGACCTTGGGGTTAGAGAGAGACTGAGAAAGATGGATTCAATAATGTATACTGCATTTAAACAGATGAGGGTGAAAATTGTTTAAAAGGGATATGTGATTAGGTATTTTTATCATGACAGGAGTCTAGAGCGAAGGCTACATGGTGGAGTGAAACTGGGGGAGGGTTTGTAAAACAATGAAAGAATTTTTCTTTTACTTTTCCAAGACGGTAGTGTACTAGGGTGGAGGGTTGGGAGGGGAGAAAAGTGTAACAATGAATGAATGGAAATTTAGAAAAAAATTCTCTAGGTCGTATAGCCTTGGTGTGTCCACTTGCCGTATGGTGGTAACCTGTGGTTGCTGTGAGGCTGAACACTGTGACACTGATGTGTCAAATGCGTTAATGGTTGGTTACCCATGGCGGACAGTGTTGGGTCGAGCTCCCCAATTAAAACAAGCTTGGAAGCAGGAATGGCATCCACTTCTGTAATAGCTTGCCTCCGGAAACCCTATGAACCTGGAGAGAGGATGAAAGACACACAACTGTTGAGGACTTTCCTTCATAGGGTCACTATGCGTTGCCTGCGACTTGACGGCACTTAACAACGACAACAACAACAAATCTTAGCAAAATGAATTATTTATACACTCACACAGTCAAATACCTTTCCAAAGACAATAAGACACAAATAGACATTTTCCTGAAATTTTCTGCTTTCAATCAGGATCCATATGACATTAGCAATGATAACCCTGTTGTCTTGGCCTCTTATAAAATCAGATTAAACTTCTGTCTATGTTGAAACATGGCTGTTGAAATGCCATTGGTTTCTGAGGCTTTATTTTTTGCCAATGACTTCATTGCCCTTTGAACTTGTTTCATCATTACCATTGGCTCTTCATCATATAATATTTACTGAAATATTCCAGTGTTGTCCAATTCTTTTTGGTAGAGTGATTCCATATTCTCTCCATCTTCTTTTTATGACTCCTTACATCTTACAAGATTTTGCCCATTGCATTTCTCAGTAACTCAAGTCCTAAATTGTTTTTTCTGTTCTTTCAGCTTGACAAATGCTTTTTTTCCTTTTTTTTTTTTTTTTAGCTGAACATAGTAATTTCATCTGACCCAGCTATTCCACTTCTTGGAATAGACCCTGAGAAAATGAGAACTGAGGCACAAACGGAGACTTATACATCAATGTTCATAGCAGTGTTAGTTACCATTGCAAAAACATGGAAACAAACCAGATGTCTAACCACAATTAAATGGATTAAGAAATTTTTAATGTGTACATTCACACAATGGAATACTGAGCAGCACACGGGAGAAATTACTTTTTAAATTACTATGTAACTTGGGAGGGACTGGAGAGCATTATGCTGAGTGAACTAACTCTTAAAGACAAATACGGTGTAAAACTATTATTGTAGAATGAGTATGAGAATCCAAGGGGGAAGGGGATTAAAAGTAGAGGGGTGAGGATGGGTGGGTAGGGGGAGGATTTCATAGGGTAGTACAATTTGATGTGTGGGGGAGGTGAAGGAAATAGGAAAGATATGGTGTGAAAAAAATGTATTGTAATTTTGTAAATAAATCAGTATAAAATTTCTTCCCTTCTTTATTCTACAATTCCAGTTGTCTGCACATTCCATAATAATTCTTTGCTTTGTCTTCTTGGGCTGTCCTTTGAAGTCTTCTGTTCAGCTCTTTCACTTCAGCCTCTTTTCCCTTTGACTTGGTTTCTCGTCAATTTTCAGAGACAATTTTCAGAGTCTCTTCTGATAATCCATTTTGGTTTTTCCTTTCTTCTCTGTCTTTTGTAAAACAAAATAATATAAAAAGTAATGATCTTTTGCTCTTTGTATGGATAATACTCTGATAACTATCCCACAACTCATCTGGTATTCAATCATTGGTGTTTAATGTTTCCAACTTAGTGTGTGTGTGTGTGTGTGTGTGTGTGTGTGTGTGTGTGTGTAGTAGGACTTTATTGGCCAATTACATCCTGAATTTGTGAGTCTTTGGCAAGGTTAGAAGGAAGAAGGAGCCATTGGTTTAGGAACAAACTTATTAATGGAACGGGTGTAGAGATAGCTGAATAAGTATTTCCCTAAGTAAAATTCTTTTCTTCAAATTGCTACCATATTTTGTTTTGTTTTTGTCCTTCTTTTGTAAAAATTTTGCATTGATGTCAATGGGATGATTTCCAAAAGAGGTCCAGGGGCTTTCTCAAGTAACAATTACAGAGTTCTGACTTGGATATACAAGAAAGACACCAATACCAGGTGAAAGCAAGAGAAAGAAACTAAGATTTATTGATGTTCATAACAGACTATGAATGGTTCAGGACAGACTGACCCTGTCTTTATCTTAGAAAAGGGTTTATATATCCTTTGTCAGTGGAGAGTGGGGTTTACACAGTTGATGGTGCATTCTTTCTAACAGACATATGGTGATTTTCGACCATCTCATTTGTCTTTTCCTTGAGTGTGTTGTTTTGCCACATTCCTTGAGAGTCTATTTCTGTTGTTATATTGCCACAGTCTTTGTCAAAACCAGTTCTGATTGATTTCGTTTGTCAGTATTTCCTTTACTATTCCCTGTATCTCCTCACCCCCAGGGAGATTTCACCCTGATCCATTAGGAGTGTGTGTGTGTGTGTGTGTGTGTGTGTGTGTGTGTTGTATTCCCTTGGCTACTTCCTGCTGGAAAAGGGTGTTGTAGATCTTAGGGTGAAGATCTTCTCTCACTACTCTAAAGGCTCCTTTGGCAATAGGAAATAAGTAGACTATTGTGGTGGTTCATTTTGGAATTTAGATGCACTGCTATCAATTGTGCTCAGGAGTACAGGTTTGCCATGCGTGTGTCTCCACATCTTGCCTGTATGCATCTCTGTGCCACTACTGTGTGTGTCTCCACTCCATGCTTTCTTGTGTCTCCATGCATCTAGTCAATTAAGTAAGAACCTGACTTGAGAATTTATTTTATGTGACCCAGACTAATCCTTTGCTTGGAGCACTAGATCACAGACCCACTGATGGGCAGGGCCCCAACTCCTCCAACTGGAGGCACACAGCCTTGCACCTGGACCCTTGAACACAGCTGAAGAATCTTATCTAGCTGCAGGGACACTCCTGTCTGCTCTCTGGAAGCCTGCCTCTGCCAAAAAAAAAGCCCTGGTCCACTACCCGGAAGTCCTACCCTGATGCCTGGAAGTTCCACTACAAATGCCCGGAAAACCCACCCCTCGCACCAGAAAGTCCTATCTGCACCACTGGGAGGTCCTGAACCCACATCCAGAGGACCTGGTGCTACAGCCTGGATGCCCTAATCCTGGAGGATGATCCACTGCCACTTCCCTGAACTGGACCAAAGACATCAGTATCACAGGTTAACCTATTTCATTTCCTCTCCCTTCTCAAAGTCTGAGCTGTCTTTAGCCTGGAGCACCTCAGAGCACGTTGGTTTGGCCTAGCTGCAGCAGTAGTCTAACAGAGGAGGCTACAAATTCATACATCTTTTCTCTCACAAACTAAAGCAAGTCTTCCCTTGAGTCAAAAGTTCAGAGAGAAACACAGGCAGTGTACTTACCCCACCCTGCTCTGGAGCAGTGACATCAGACTAAGAAACTGAAATTGGCTCAGGCATGAAAAACTCTACCAAAAGGATGTCACAAATGAAACAGGCTTCCTTACAACCTACACCAATGCAAAACAAGATGTTGTTGTTGTTATGTGCTGTCGAGTCGCTTGCGACTCATAGCGACCCTATGTACAACAGCCCTAAACTCCACTCTGTCCTGTGCCAACCGCACCGTCTCTGACACTCCCATCCCAATTATCCCAGTCACTGACTCAAACCACCTCATAGAGGGCCTTCCTCTCCTGCACCCTCCCTCCACCCTCCCAAGCATGATGTCCCTCTCCAAGGACCGGTCTCTCCTCACAACATGTCCAAAGAATGTTAGACAGAGCCTCAGAATCCTTGCCTCCAAGGAGCCACCCGGTTTAACCCTTTCCAGGACAAATCTGTTTGTTTTCCTAGCAGTCCATGGTATTCTCAATTCTCTTCTCCAGCACCACAGCTCAAAGGCATCAATTCCCCTTCTATCCTCCTTGGTCATTGTCCAACTCTCTGATGCATAACAAGTGATTGGGAAGACCATAGCCTGTATCAAACGCACCCTAGTCTCCAGAGAGACACCATTGCTCTTCAGTACTTTGGAGAGGTCCCTAACAGCAGACTTTCCCATGGCAATGCACCTTTTAATTTCCTGGCTGCTGGTGCCAAGACTTTTGACTATGGAGCCAAGCAAACTAAAGCTGTGTACAATCTCAATCTCTTCACCATCCATCCTGATGCTGCCAATTGGTCCAGTGGTGAGAATCTTTGTCTTCTTGACATTGAGCCTCAATCCATATTGTAGGCTGCAGTACTTGACGCTCTGCAGCAGGCGCTTCAGGTCCTCCTCAGTTTCAGCAAGCAGGGTTGTGTCATCCACATAGCGCAGGTTGTTGATAAATCGTCCACCAATCTTGACTCCACATTTCTCCTCATAGAGCCCAGCCTCCCGAATAATCTGTTCTGGATATAGGTTGAAAAGGTATGGAGATAGGATTCATTCCTGGCGTACGCCCTTCCCAATTTTGAAACATGCAGTGTTCCCTTGCTCTGTTCTGACGACTGCCTCCTGGTCCAAGTATAAGTTTCGCATTAGAATGATCAAGTGTTCTGGGATTCCCATTCTTCTCAGAGTCAGCCATAGTTTGTTATGATTCACACAGTCAAATGCCTTTGCATAGTCAATGAAACACAGATAGACATTCCTCTGGTATTCCCTGCTTTCAGCCAAGATCCATCTAACATCAGCTACAATATCCCGAGTACCACGACCCCTTCTAAAACCAGCCTGGACTTCTGGTAGTTCTCTGTTGATGTGCTGTTCCAGTCGTTTTTGGATAATCTTCAGTAAAATCTTCCTTGCATGTGAAATCAGTGAGATTGTTCTGTAGTTTCCACATTTTGTTGGGTCACCTTTCCTTGGGATAAGGACAAATATCGATCTCTTCCAGTCAGTTGCCAAGTGGTCATTCTCCAGATTTCTTGGCACAACTTGGTGAGCACGTCCAGGGCAGCATCTCTTAACTGAAATATGTCAATTGTTATACCATCTATTCCTGGAGCCTTATATTACCTCCAAAATGTGACACAGGATCAATAGATTTTCTGAAGCCAGAAAGTCTGATGGAACTTTTTGACACAGAATTTAAGAGAACAATGATTGAATATTTTCAATGCATGAAAGACAAACTTGAAGAATCACAGGACACTGCAAACAAAAACCAAGAGGAGGTTAAAAAAAATCCAAAATACTGCAGAGAAGTAGTGGGGGAAAACCCCAAGAAACCAAAGATTGAATATTTTCAATGCATGAAAGACAAACTTGAAGAATCACAGGACACTGCAAACAAAAACCAAGAGGAGGTTAAAAAAAAATCCAAAATACTGCAGAGAAGTAGTGGGGGAAAACCCCAAGAAACCAAAATCTAAAATATGAGGACCAATGTTTCAGATGCTGTCAACATGTTGGAGGTACACATGAACTGATTTGAAGAGATGGAACACAGAACCAGTGAGATATAAAATAGAATTGTCATCAGTGATCTGCTAGAACAAAAAGTAGAATCAATAATGTGGGACAACATTAAGGGGAATAACATGCACATAATTGGAATCCCAGAACAGAAGAAGCAAGTAAAAGCACCAAAGAAGTTGTGGAAGAATTACTAGAAGAAAACTTTCAGGAATAATGAAGAATGAGAGAATATATATTCAAGAAGCTGAACAAACACCATATAGAATAGACCTCAAAAGAAAAACACCAAGGCATATCATAGTCAAATTTTCCAGAACCAAAGAAAAGGAAAGAATTCTGAAAGCAGCTGGAGAGAAACAAAGAGTAACCTGTAAGAGAGAGCAAGTAAGATTAGGTGCTGATTTCTCAGCAGAAACCATGCAAAAAAGAAGACAGCAGAATGATAGATATTCAACACTCAAAGAACACAACTGTGAACCAAGAATACGAAGGAAGTTTGTGAAAACAAGACTAGCATTGCAGGAAACACTGGAAGATTTCCTTCTTACAGAACAACAAAAAGAACTCAATAAAACCTTGCCTCTCAATAATCACACTGAATGTGAATGGCTTAAATGCACCACTGAAGGGAAAAAGAGTAACAGATTATATGAAAATAAAAATCCATCAATATGCTTTCTACAAGAGACACACCTGAAAAGTAAAGATAAAGAAACTAAAAATAAAATGGTGGGAAAAAAATATACCAAATAAATGGCAACCAGAAAAAAGCAGAAGTAGCAATATTAATCTCTGATAAAATAAACTTCAATGCAAAAATCATCACAAAGGATAAGGAAGGTCACTACATAATGCTTAAAAGGTCAATAGAACACAAGGACATAACAACAAGAAATTTCTATGCACCAAATGATAGAACTGTAAATTATATAAAGCAAACATTAACAAAACTGAAAAGAAAATAGACAACATCACCAAAGTATTTGGAGACTTCAAGATAGCACTCTCAAGAAAAGATAGGACTTTCAGAAAGAAACTCAACAAAGATGTTGAAGGAATAATTACCCAATAAAGCAACTTGATCTCATAGATATATACTGGCTATTGCACCCTCTCAAAAAAGTGCAGTAAACCTTCTTTTCCAATGTGCATGGAACATGTGCTCCAGAATATATCATATTTTAGCTCAAAAGGCAAATATTAATAAATTTAAAACCATAGAAATAAAACAAAGTGTCTTCTCAGACCACGATGTGACAAAATTAGACATTAAAAAAAAAAAGAGGATAAAGGATAAAAACACCCATAAAAAAATTTGGAAGCTGAACAACACCTTGCTTGAACATGAATGGGTACTAGTAGAAATAAAAAAAATGAAATTAAAATGTTTCTTGAAACAAATGACAATTAAAACATCACTTACCAAAACGTCTGGGAAACAGCCAAAGCAGTAATCAGAGGTCATTTTAATAGTAATAAGCAAATACATCAAAAGGCATGAAAAAAATGACCATTGACTCTCTAACCCCAACATCTCTAATAAATTGAAAAAGAACAGCAAGAAAGCCAGACACTTTCTAAAAAACCTGAAATTTTAAAAATTAGGGCAGAAATAAATGAAATAGAAAACTGAAAATCAATTGAAACCATCAACAAACCAAGAGCTGGTTCTTTGAAAAGATCAATAACATTGACAAACTAGCAGAACGAACAAAGGAAAAGAAATAAAAAACACACATAATCTGATTAAGAGATAAAATGAGCAATGTCACAAGAGAACCAACTAAAACCGTGGCCCTCGAGCCTGTCTTTCAATGTTTTTGTTCAGACATTCCTCTAGGTTGTATAGCCCTGGTGTACAAGTTGTCGTACCATGGTCACTTGTGGTTGCTGTGAGGCTGAACACTGTGACACTGATGTGTCAAATGCGTTAATGGCTGGCTACCCAATGCAGACAGAGAGTGGGGTGGAGCTCCCTGATTAAAACAATCTTGGAAGGAGGAGGGGCATCCACTTCCATAATAGCTTGCCTCCGGAAACACTATGAACCAGAGAGGATGAAAGGCACCCAAGCATGGAGGACTCTCCTTCACAGGGTCGCTATGAGTCTCCTGCAACTCAATGGCACTTAACAACAACAATAACAATGGAATATTATGAAAAGTTGTACTCAAACAAATATGAAAACCTAGAGGAAACAGGGATATTGTAGCTGATGTTAGATGGATCTTAGCTGAAAGCAGGGAATACCAGAAGAATGTCTATCTGTGTTTCATTGATTATGCAAAGGCATTTGACTGTGTGGATCATAACAAACTGTGGTTGACACTGAGAAGAATGGGCAGAACAAGAGGCAGTCGTCAGAACAGAGCAAGGAAACACTGCATGGTTCAAAATTGGGAAAGGCAGATGCCAGGGATGTGTCCTATCTCCACACCTTTTCAACCTGTATGCAGAACAGATTATCCGAGAGGCTGGGCTCTATGAGGAGAAGTGTGGCGTCAGGACTGGTGGAAGATCTATTAACAATCTGCATTATGCAGATGACACAATCCTGCTTGCTGAAACTGAGGAGGACCTGAAATGCTTGCTGCAGAGGGTCAAGAACTGTAGCCTTCAGTATGGATTGAAGCTCAATGTCAAGAAGACAAAGATTCTCACCACTGGGCCAATTGGAAGCATCAGGATGGATGGTGAAAAGATTGAGATTGTTCACAGCTTCAGTTTGCTTGGCTCTACGGTCAACACTCTTGGCCCTAGTAGCCACGAAATAAAAAAAAAAGTATTGAGATGGGAAAGTCTGCTGGTAGGGACCTCTCCAGGGTACTGAAGAGCAATGGTGCCTCTCTGGAAACTAAGGTGCATCTGATACAGGCCATGGTCTTTGGAATCACTTGTTATGCATCAGAGAGTTGGACAATGACTAAGAAGGATAGAAGGAGAATTGATGCCTTCGAGCTGTGGTGCAGGAGAAGAGTATTGAATGTACCATGGACTGCCAAGAAAATGAACAGATTCATCCTGGAAAGGGTTAAACCGGGTGGCTCCTTGGAGGCAAGGATTCTGAGGCTCCATCTAACATATTTTGGACATGTTGTGAGGAGAGACCGGTCCTTGGAAAAGGACATCATGCTTGGGAGGGTGGAGGGACGCCACAGAAGGGGAAGACCCTCTATGAGGTGGATTGATTCGGTGACTGGGGTAATCGGGATGGGTGTGTCAGAGGCAGTGAGACTGGCACAGGATAGAGCAGAGTTTAGGGCTCTTGTACATAGGGTCGCTATGAGTCGCAAGTGACTTGATGGCACATAACAGCAACAACAACAGAGGAAATAGACAAATACTTAGAAATTCACAACCTACTTAAAATGACCCAGACGGAAATTGAACACATGAACAGACACATTACAAAAGAAGAAATTGAAAAGGTATTTAAATAACTTCCAGCCAAAAAATGTCCTGAACCAGATAGTTTTACAAGTGAATTTTATCAAACATTCAGAGAAGAACTGTCACCAATTCTATATAAACTATTTGAGAAAATAGAAAAAGATGGAATTCTCCCAGATTCATTCTACAAAGCAAATATATCCTTGATACTAAAGCCAGGTAAAGAGACCAACAAATAGAAAACTATAGGCCAATATCCCTCATTAACATAGATGCAAAAATCCTGAATAAGAGCCTGACTAAAATAATCCAGTGATACAACAACAACAACAAAAATATAATTCACCATGACCAAGTAGGAATCATAACATGTATGCAAGGATGGTTCAACGTCAGAAAAACAGTCAGTGTAATTAATCACATTAATAAAGCAAAGAACAAGAATCAAATGATCCTATCATTGATGCAGCAAAGGACGTTGACAAAATCCCAAATAGTTTCTTGATTAAAACACTCAATAATAAAGGAATAGAGGGGAATTTTTTCAACACATGTACACAAAACCAAGAACCAACATTATTGTTGATGGAGATTCAAGGTATTCCCTTTGAGAACAAGAGGTAAGCAAGAATGCCCACTCTCACCTCTCCTACTCAATAGTGTATTGGCAGTTTTAGTGATAGTAATAAGACAAGAGAAGGAAATAAGAGGTATCCAAATTGGCAAAAAGGTGGTAAAATTATCTCTATATACAGATAATATGACAGTATACTTAGAAAATCCTAAAAGATTCAACCTGAAAACTACATGATATAGCTGATCAATTCAGAAAAGTGGCAGGATACAAGATCAACATAGAAAAATCAATTGGATTTCTCTACAGTGACAAAGAGAATACAGAACCGGAGCTAAGAAAAACAATACCCATCTCAATAGCTAATCACAAGAATAAATACTTAGGAGTAAATCTAACTAGAAACACAAGGGGTCTATATAAAGAAAATGTAAAAACCATTACTACAAGAAACAAAAGGAAGTCTGGAGAAATGAAAGTCTATACCTTGCTCTTGGATAGGAAGATTCAATATTGTGAAAATGACAATCCTACCAAAGTCAATTTATATGTTGTATGCAATCCCAATGCAAATACCAATTCCATTCTTTAACGAGATGGAAAAGGCAATTTCCAACTTCATCTGGAATGGAAAGAAACCCTGAATAAGCTCATCCATGGTTCTTCGGGGAGGATCTGAATTGTTGAAGAGTCCTCCTTTATTGTTGGCTGGGAGCTGGGGCCTCATCAACCCTCTGTGGATTTGGCTATGAGGACCTGATGTGGGCAGCCCTTAGCCAGGTGTTCTTTGGGTTCACACTTAAAGCAAATGAGTGAGAGCTTCCTCTCTACCCCTTTGCCTACTAGTTCTCACCAGTTACACTCTTCATAAAGTTGGCCAAGATTTCCACAATGGAAGCAATTCTGATTCCCTCTATTACCTTTGGTGACACAGGCCTTGAATTCACAGCAATGGCTGCCCTAATAGTTTTGGCCTTTATCTGGTCTATTTTCTCTCCCTCTGGATCCTAGTTGTTAAAGACAGTGACCACCTGTGTTAAGAATTCATTGGGATCACTTTGAGGCCCCATTGTCTTGAGTTGAAGCCTCCAGCTAATATCATGAGCTGCCTGATTTATGAAATAAGTATATAAAACTACTCTGTCTTCAGGGCTTTCCAGATCTAAGTTTGTGAACTTTATCATGGCTTCAACAAGTCTCTCCCTAAAAGCTACCAGATTCTCTTCTTTGTCATGAGTAATTTCTGTCATTTTTTAGTAATTAACTGGTTTAATCTGAATTTCTCTCATCCCTTCCAGCAAGCAAGTCTGTATATAGTCCTTAGGGGTTTGTCCCTGATTTTCTGGTTGGCCTGGCTGGTAATTCCAGTTAAGATTTTGGCCTGAGATTGCAGTTGCCCCATCTATTAAGTTGAGGGTTGTTGATGTGGAACCTATCTGCTCTATGTCTCACTGCCACCAGTATTCTTATTTTTTCCATCAGGAGAACAAAAGAAAGATAAGAGGATCATTAGGTCCTTCCATGTCATATCAAAGGTAGAAATAACTTTCTGGAATTTATCAATAAATTTTGCTGAGTCAGTAGGGGAAAAAATCTCAATATCTCTTTTGCATTTTTGCAAATTACCCATGGAGAAGGGAACATGCACCTGCATAGTTTGCCCCTTATTCTGTCCCACTTCTTAAAGAGGAAGTAAGAAAGGGTATATTTTAGGGAATGGTCTACAGTGGTGGTGTCACCTCAGTTGAGGGAGTCTCTTGATTTAAAGATGTTTCTTTGCTTTCAAGCTCTCTAGAAAGGGTTCTGCTGCTGGGGTAATGTCTCTTGTGGGTAAACTGGGCTTAGAGTCTACCTCAAGTCCACATTTGTGTGTGAAGAGATTTGATCTCTTAAAAACATAAGTATCTGAACATAAGGTATTTCACTCCACTTCCCCTGTATCCTGAAAAACAAATCCAATTGTGAAATGGTGTTATAGGTAAGACTTCCCACCACTGGCCATCTTTCAAAGTCCCTCGTCAAAACACACTGGAAAATAAAATGAACATTTTCTTCTTTAGGGAGTCCAAGAGACACTCCAAATGTATAACCTGGACTTCAAAAGAAGGTTGCTTCATTCACTAAAGAAAAAAGAGGTTTCATAGCAGGTTATCTGTCAATTTCTAACAGCTTGCTGGGCATCCCAACCTGTCAGTCGAACTTTTCCAAGACAATTACCCTAGACTCAGGATGGCTGGGCTTCTCCCCAGTCCTCACAGGCCTGCAGGAGGTAGAGAGAGGGGAATCCAACTGACTGATGAAATGGAGAACCATCACTATCCTTCCCTCATGAGACTCAAGATATGAGTTAGTAAATTTCTGCATTGCTTCCCCTAGCCTATTCCTAAGAGCTGTGGGGTTCTCTTTTCTTATCTTGTGTTATTTTTACAAACTTAAAACAATTTACAAGGCAGCTCTGGTGGCCTAGTGGCAAGAAGCTGCACTGCAATCCCAGAGGTATGCGGTTTGAATCCACCAGATGCTCTGCTGGAGAAGGAGGGGCAATCTCCTCCTGTAACAGTCAGATCCGATTTGACGGTTACACACACAAATAATAAAATAAAATAAAATTTAAAAAAAACCCCCAAAATCAATTTACAGACTTCACTAAAATATTTTCCATTCCCTTTATGAGATAAATCTACACATAATCTCTGACTGTTCCTGTTAGCTCTGGCTCTTCCTACTAATTGGTAGTTCCAAAGTAGGTTTATTTTGGGGACCGCCTGAGCTCTATTTGCTATATGTGGGTTGTTGTTGTTGTTGTTTTTTGTTATGTGCCATCAAGTTGCTTGTGACTCATAGCGACCCTATGTACAACAGCTCTAAGCTCTGTTCTATACCTTGCCAATATTATTGTCTCAAATACACCTATTCCCATTACCCCAGTGACAAAATCAATCCATCTTTTTGAGGGTCTTCCTCTCCTGCACTGTCCCTCCAGCCTCCCAAACATGACATCCCTCGCCAAGGACTAGTCCCTCATTGCAACATGTTCAAAGTATGTCAGATGAAGCTTCAGAATCCTTGCCTCCAAGGAGCAGCCTGGCTTCACCCTCTCCAGGATGAACCTGTTTGTTCTCCTACCAGCCCATGGTATATTCAATATTCTTCTCCAGCACCACAGCTCAAAGGCATCAACTCTCCTTCTATCATCCTTAATCATTGTCCAGCTTTCTGATGCATAGCAAGTAATGACAAAGACGATGGCCTGTATCAGGAACACCTTAGTCTCCAGACTGACATGGTTGTTCCTTAGTACCTTGGAGAGGTCTTTGACAGCAGACTATCCCAGTGAAATTTGTGTTTTCATTTCCTGGCTCCTGGTATCAAGAGCATTGATTGTGGAGCCAAGCAAACTGAAGCTGTCAACAATCTCAGTCTCTTCACCATGATGCTGTCAATTGGCCCAGTGGTTAGAATCTTTGCTTTCTTGATGTTGAACTTCAATATATATTGAAGGCTACAATCCTTGACCTTCTGCAGCAAGTGCTTCAGATCGTCCTCAGTTTCAGCAAGCAGCTTTATGTCATCTGCATACTATAGAATGTTGATTAGCTTACCTACAATTCTAATGCCATACTTCTCACAGATCCCAACCTCCCGGATAATCTGTTCTGCATATAGATTGAAAAGATATGAAGATAGGACACAGCCTTGATTCACACCCTTCCCAGTTTTGAACCATGCAGTGTTTCCTTGCTCTGTTCTGATGACTGCCTCCTGGTCAAAGTGTAAGTTTCACATAAGCACAATCAAATGTTTTGTGATTCTCATTCTTCTCAAAGTCAGCCAGTTCGTTGTGATCCACACAGTCAAATGCCTTTGCATAGTAGCATACAAAATATCAGCCCAGTGTCTACCAGCTCTAATTGTTCTGTACTTCCCATCAGAAAAACAGTAAAAAGAGAAAAGACAAATCTCTTGAATCTTTTCATTAGAAAAATAGAAGCAATTTTATAAAACTCCTCCATAAATATCTCAGAGTTCTGGGGAAAAATTCCCAGTTTGTCTTTACAATTCTTTAAATCTCTCATACTAAAGGGTACATGGACTCTCATGGTGTTTTCTCAAAAATGTTAATGTCTGTATGTAGGATATTTGGTGTTATTTGCTCTGTTGCAGGTAAAATAAAAGAATCTGTATTATAGTGTTGCAATTTAGGGAGCTATTTATTGGATAAACCTATGAATCATTTCCTCCGAATGTTTAATTTCAAGCTTCGATCTTTTTAAAATATTACACAAGCAACCTTAGCTGATGCTGAAGGTTGTCTGTCATATAACCATTCTGGAAAACAAAGGATTCATAGGAAGACTCGGGACTGAGTCCTGATGTCTCAGTGGCTATCCTCTCTTATGAGCCTCTGCCCACCTGGTGCCAATTACTGGAGGCATCACTCCACCACAATGAACATGGTAGTCCTGCCCAGGAAAGGCCTTTTTGTTTCATGGCACTTCAGAAAGTCCAACTTTCGGTTTTCACAGACAGTCAATTAATGGCCCCCGACTTCTAGGACACATCATTCTATAATCCTTGCACACCTGCTCTGGGTACTATGTTTCATTTTCTCTTCTATCTGCTCCCAGATTCATAGGTCACATTATTTATCCAGGGGTTAAAGATCGGTTTGTATGTTTATCTCTGACATTCTGGACTACCAAAGGTAAGCAGGCTAGGCAGCCTTATGACTACCAAACACAATCTATTTTAATTTTTTTTTTTTTACTAATTTAGAGATTTTATTCTTTAGAAACTCCTCAGCTCCAGCTTCTAATTTATTTAAGTATTTGCCTTTATTACTATGCCTCCTGGGCATGAGCCTATTTCTTGCCCTCTCCATCCTTCAAATTAATAGCTTTTTCTTGTATTGGCTTTATTCTTTGATCTTTTGCCTCTCTTATCCTACTGAAATTGTCAGAGTCCATGAGCCCAAAACTACTACCACATTACATTTAAGATGAAAAAGAGAAAAATTTAAACTTTAACTTTTTATCTGCTCTGCACCCAGCCTGAAAATTCAGGGCTTGTGGAAAGTTCCCTGAGAGAAAATAGAAACAAACAAACACCTTTCTGAGCTTGTACCTCTTTAAAATAAACCAACAAAGGCACGTGTAGGCTTCTGCTTTGAGCCTCCTCATTTCTATTCTCTATTCCATCTGACTATTGAAGTTCCCTACACCACCACACCACCAGTAGTGGCTGCTGATACAAGAAGGTCCTGGAGGAAGCCTGCAAAGGAAGTGAGTGCTAAAACATTATTTTTTTCTTTCCCTTTCCCCCCTTCCCTCCTTTCCTCCTTACTGCTGGTCTGTGAAAGATTGGGGTGAGATCAGAGAGTAAAGAGTTAGTGGCCCCAACTTGCTGCTAAAATCTCTAGCTCAACCCCAAAGTAACCAGCTGTCAACAGAGAAAAGAAAATAAAAAAAAAGCACACACACAAAACTCGTATGGACAAACCTCTCTACAATAGCACCACGAATCTGCTTCAGGTAGAGGAGAAACATCAGATAGCTACCAACAAATTTTATTTCACCCACATTGACTAGCATTACCAACAAAATTAAAGGTTTCCTTACAATCTCACTATATGCAGGAAATGTGGAAGAGTGTAAAAAGAAACAGAAGTAAAGCTGATTGCCTACACAAGAAAGTAAAGGAATTAAGTCTTTAAATGATCTATCAATGAGAGAGAGTTCCAGGTTAGAAGTCTCTGGACACAATTCTGGGGTGTCTTTGTGTCTAGGACGCATAACAAGAAGAAAACATCCCTTCAACTTTTATAAATCTGCCTAATTTCTCTAAAGTCGCCATCTAAACTGTGTCTTGCAAAATCAAGACTGTCTAAGGGGGTCTCAGGTCGGTAAATAGGCAGATGCATCAAGAGGCTAAGCAGTCCTTGGTGCATAGGAAGGCAGGGACTCTCGTCTTAGCTTTGGGAGAGAGATAAGCACAGAACAAGTAAGGAGGTGACAGACAGACCATGCTTAGTTTACCAGCTTGAGGCAGAGGGAAAAAGAACACAGAGACAAACTAAAGAAGTGAAAGAAGCAGAATTTAAGATTACAGCTCTTTGAACCTTAAGGTGTTATGGTTGATGTGCTACTTGGGTTTTCAATTCAGAGAACTGGACATGGATAGAAGTTACAGATTTCCTCCATCCCCAGATGTGCCTTCTATTTCCCAATGAGTTTATGGCATGAGCCTTCAGCTTTAATTAATTAGTCATAGACATATTACAAAAGCTAATTTCAATTTATTGATTCATTCATTAATTCATAGCAATAATTGCAATTTATCTATATTGCAATTCATAAACTCACAACATATTGATTCATCAATTTATAGTAAGTATTAAACAGTTAATTGCAATTTATCTCAGTGCAATTCATAAATTCATCACAACATATTGATTAATCAACAGTGGAGAAAACTCACTCACCCTGGGATCCCAACTTGTCTCCTTCTTTGCCTCTTATGGTCATTGGTGCAATTGGGGGGTTCTCAGCTAGTAGCAGTTCCATGTAGCCAGGGTCCATCAGTGTGGGCAGAATTCTCCACTGCATCAGTAGCTCATGTCCATCAGTATAGACCAGAGTTCTTGGCTCTGAACAGGGCCTTTAGGTCTTTGGCTCTAAAAAGAGCATTAGGGTGTTCAGTGTCCAGCTCATTGTGAAGTATAGAGACTTGGTGGGCCCAACCAGAGTTTATCTACTCTGGCTTCCTGCTTTACATTACGGTGAGGCAAGTGGCATCCTGGGAAATGTTGAATAACAATATGGGTTTGACCAATCATGTTTCAATACTGGTTGTGTTTCCTTGGCAACATGGGCAGCAACCCTTATCTCCTTATCAAAGGTATGCACCTTTTATGGTCAGTGGGGCTCTTGAGCCACTAAAGGCCTATTTGGGTATATCAACTGTTCAGTATATTTTCATAAATATTCTTAACATAATTTCTAACAACAAATTACTAACATATTTCTTATTTTTATTTCTTGCATATAACATAGCAAGTTCTTAACATATTTCTAATCTCTAACATATTGCAGATTCTCAACATATATCTTATTCTTAAATTTACAAGTTACAATGTCTTAGCAACATGAGCAGTAAAAAGTTACATTCTCTTATCAGGATTCACACATGCCAGTAGCTTTACAGGCAAGTTATTATCAGTTATATTCCCATATCAAGGGCTTGCCCCTCCTGTGGTGAGTGGGACTCTAGGTCTCTAAGAGGCCTATTTAGGCATGTTAAACAGTATATTTTTTCACAAATATTCTTATTTCTATACTTAAGCATCAAATTCATAATAATATTTTTCCACAGCAAACATATTTCTATAATATATATTATAGCAAATTAACAGCAACTTATGATATTCTATATGTCAATAAAAATGAATATCTTTTTTCTTATACTTAAACTGCTCATTACAGTCTTACCTGGAGTCATCCCCATGCCCCAAAATTTATGGCCACATGGTGGAATTGGACACCCTGATCAAACCCAAAGAGAAGGATAATAGGTTTCTGCTGACATCTCAGATGACTAGAGCACTGATGGAACCCTTCAAAGGGAGCTGGAGAGGTGGCCTCCTTATCTCATAGGAGGCTGGCTACCCAATCTCCAACTGAGACTTCGGCAGACACAGGATACCACAATCAATCTAAAGAGGAAGTAAGGTTCAAAGGGCCAGGCTTAGAAGAATAGACACATTGAGGCACAAAAATTCACCAATAGAAGTGTCCTCTGTGGTCAGGAGTCCTCAGAAATTCTCTCTTGGGTGAGCCCCCAAAATGTCACGGAGATGATTTCCAAAAGAGGTCCAGGGGCCTCTTTGAGTATGAACTAGAAAGTTCTGGTTTGAATATACAAGAAAGACACAAATACCAGGTGAGAAAAAGATAAAGAAACTGAGGTTTATTAGATGTTCATAACAGACTACAAACAGGTCAGGACCCCATCTTTATTTTACAAAAGGGTTTAGATACCCTTTGCCAGTGGAGAGTGGGGTTTACACAGCTGATGGTGCATTCTTTCTAAAAGACATGGCGGTTTCCAACCAACTCGTTTGTCTTTTCCTTGAGTGTTTTTTGTCACAGTCCTTGAGAGTCTGTTTTTATTGTCATATTGCCATATTCCGTGAGAGTCTGTTTCTATTGTTATATTCTCAAAACCAGTTATCTATCTCCTTTGTCAGTATTTCCTTTACCTTTCCCTGTCATTGGTATGCTTACAAAGTTCATATACATTGTGTTTCACATCATTCTTCATTCATATTGTGTTTCATACAATCATTTTCATGCATTGTTGTTGTTGTTGAGTTGCAGGCAACCCTATGAACAAAGTTCTGAACACTCCTGTATAACTTTCGTCCTTTTTCCAGGTTCATAGAGTTTCTAGAGGCAAGCTATTGTGGAAGTGGATGCCACTCCTGCTTCCAAGCTTGTTTTATTTTTAAAATTTTTTTATTTTTTTATGTATTTGAGTGTATTTTTATTATAGGACATAGTTTATAAAATAGAAATATATTTTTCATGAAAAATAGATTTAAAAATAGTAATAAAAAATGAATTTGTTGTTATGTGCCATCGAGTCGCCAGCGACTCATAGTGACCCTATGTACAACAGCCCTAAACCCTGCTCTATCCGGTGTCAACCTCACTCTTTCCAACACTCCCACCCCGATTACCCCAGTCACTGAATCAGTCCACCTCATAGAGGTTTTTCCTCTTCTGCACTGTCCCTCCACCCTCCCAAGCATGAATGACATCCTTCTCCAAGGACTGGTCCCTCCTTGCAACATGTCCAAAGTGTGTCAGACGAAGTTTCAGAATCCTTGCCTCCAAGGAGCAACCTGTTTTAACCCTCTCCAGGACAAACCTGTTTGTTTTCTTAGCAGTTCATGGTATATTCAATACTCCTCTCCAACACCACAGCTCAAAGGCGTCAATTCTTCCATCCTCCCTAGTCACTATCCAGCTCTCTGATGCATAACAAGTGATCGCAAAGACCATGGCGTGTATCAGGCACACCTTAGTCTCCAGACTGTCCAAGCTTGTTTTAATTGGGGAGCTTCACCAAACACTGTCCACCATGGGTAACAGTATTCGGCTTCACAGCAACCACGAGTTACCTCTGTACAGCAAGTGTACATACCAGGGTTACAAGACCTAGAAGAATGTTTCATCAAAAATAATTAAAGGCAGACCTGAGGGCCGCAGAGTTGAGTCACCCACCTTTGGCTTGGGAGCATGGCTTTCTGTCCACTAGGCCGACTGCTCACGCTCTCTTTTTCTATGCTGTTGGTGGTGGTAGTGTTGTTAAGTGCCGTTGAGTTGCAGGCAACTCATAACATTGTTTTATAAAATTAATCACCATTAGACCTTGATCACATTACCCTGTCTTTTCACCTGGATCCTTCCCATTTTTTCACCCTCTCCTTCCACACACCAAACTGCAACCACCTCTACTCTTTATCATCCCCTTTCCCCACCCCTTCCCCACTAAGGTACTCATACATGATTTACTAGTTATTCTAATATTTTTGCAATAATAGTCTTATGCAGTGTTTGTTCTTATGAGATTGCGTTAGTTCACTTGGCATAATGCTATGTCTCTCCCAAGTTATGTAATATTTCTGGAACTCATTGTTCTTGAGTGCTGCATAGTATTTCATCATGTGAAAGCACCAGTTTTGCAATCCATTCAGTTGTTGTTGGACGTAAGGGCTGTTTCCATGTTCTTGTGATGGTAAGCAACACTGCTATAAAACATTGGTGTACAAATCTCCGTTTGTATCTCAGATCTAATTTCCTAGGGGTATATACTTAGTAGTAGATTAGCTGGGTCATATGGAGTTTCTATGTTCAACTTTTTGAGGAAATACTAAACTGTCTTCCAGAGTGGTTGTACCATTTACAATCCCACCAACAGTGTATGATAGTTCCCACCTTTTCACATCTTCTCCAACATTTAATTCTTGCTGCCCTGCTAAATTTTGGCACTACAACTGGGGTAAGACAGTATCTCATTGTAGTTTTTATTTTCATCTATCTTACTGCCAGTGATTTTGAGCATTTCTTCACGTGTCTATTAGTCATCTTAATGTCTTCGTCTGTGAAAAGTCTTTTCACGTCTTTTGCTCATTTTTAATTGGATTATTGATCTTTTTCTTGTGGAGGCCCTGTAGGATTCTGTACATATTTGTTATGAGACCCTTGTGTGAGATAGTATTGTCAAATGTTCCTCCCCTCCCCAGTCAGTAGGTTTTCTTTACATTCTATTGGAAAACTATTTTGGTGTGCACAGGGATTTAATCTTCTATACTCTCCTTGTTGTGCATTTTTGGTTGTATTTGTCAGCCTATTTTTACCATAGGCTATGCCTTCTATACTTGGACCAGGAGAAAGTTGTCAGAACAGAGCAAGGAAACACTGGTGTAAAATTGGGAAGGATGTATGCCAAGTATGTGTCTTATTTCCATACATTTTCAATCTATATGTGTAATATATCAGCCATGAGCTTGGAAGAGGAGGATTGGAGGAAGACTCATCAACAATCTTTGTTATAAGCAGATGACACAACCTTGCTTGCTGAAATGGAGGAGGACCTGGAGGGCTTGCTGCAGAAGGTCAAGAACAGAAGCCTTCAATATGGATTGAAGCTCAACATCAAGGAAACAAAGATTTCTCACTATTGGGCTGAGTGGTAGCATTATGATAGATGCTGAAGAGATTGAGATTGTTGACAGCTTTAGTTTGCTTGGCTCTACAACCAATACTCTTGGTATCAGCAGCCAGGAAATCAAGAGGTAAATTGCATTACGAAGTCTGCTGTCAGGGACATCTCCAGAGTACTGAAGAGCAATGATGTCAATCTGGAGACTAAGGTGCACCTGATCCAGGCCATGGTCTTCACAATTATGTGCTATGCATCAGAATGCTGGACAATGATGAGGAATGATAGAAGGATAATTGATGCCTTTAAGCTGTGGTGCTGGAGAAGGGCATGGCATATATACCATGGACTTCTAGGAGAACAAACAGGTTCATCCTAGAGAGGGTGACATCAGGCTGCTCTTTGGAGGCAAAGATACTGACACTTCATCTGGCATACTTTGAGTATGTTGCAAGGAGGAATCAATCAGTCCTTGGAGAGGGACATTATGCTTAGGATTGTGGTGGGACAGCGCAGTGGGGGGGAATCCCTGATGAGATGGATTGACTCAGTAGCTAGGGTAATGGGGGGTAGGTGTGTCAAAGACAATCAGGTTGACTCAGGATAGAGTTGGGTTCAGAGTTGTTGTAAATAGGGTAGCTATGAGTTGCAGGCAACTTGAAGGCACACAATAATACCAATTAACATTGTCTTAGTTTCATTACATTTTTTCTCTTATGATATTTATGGGTTGGAGATTTCCCCCTAGGTCTCTGATCCCCTTTGAGAAGATTTTTGCGTATGACATGAGATATAGATCCTGCTTCAGTTTTTTGTTTTTTTTGCAGAAAGCAAGTCAGGTTTGCCAGCATCATTTGTTGAAGAGGTTGTTATTTCCCATCTGATGGATTTTGTTTCTTTGTCAAATATCAATTGATTATAGATATATGACTTAATTTCTGGGTTCTCAATTCTCTTTCATTGATCTACGTGCCTGTCACTGTAGGAGAAACATGCTAGTTGTTATAGCTGCATAGGACATTTTGAGGTTAAGGAGTGCTATGCCTCCCACTTCATTTTTGTTTTTCATAAGCACTCTGCTTTTTGGGGGGTTTCTTTTATTTCTAAATAAACTTGACAATTATCATTTTAACTTTTTGAAGCATGAATTTGTAAACTGTATTGGGATTGAATTAGACATGCAAATTACTTTTGGTACGA
The DNA here is from genome assembly GCF_000299155.1 of Elephantulus edwardii. NCBI lineage: Eukaryota > Metazoa > Chordata > Mammalia > Macroscelidea > Macroscelididae > Elephantulus > Elephantulus edwardii. The sequence goes on from NW_006400277.1 coordinate 24,675, forward strand.
TTGCTATTTTCACTGTATTGAGTTTTTTTCCTATCCGTGAACACAGAATATTTTCCCATTTATTTAGATCTTTTACTGTTTCTTGTAGAAGTGTTTTGTAGTTTTCTTTGTAAAGGCTTTTGGGGCCTTTACTTAGGTTTACTCTCACATATCTCAATTTGTGGCTGGCTATTATAAATGGTATTGCTTTCTTAGTTTCCTTCTATTTTATTATTGTAGAAAAAGTCCATTGATTTTTGGATATTTGTCTTGTGTCCTTCCACTCTATTAAACTGAGTCACTAGCTCTAATAGTTCTTTGCTTGAATCCTTGGTGTTTCCTGTATACATTATCATACAATCTGCATATAGAGACAGTTTAACCAAATCTTTGCCATACTGGATACCTCTTATTTCCTTTTGTTTTCATTTTCCCCTAGCTAGTACTTTCAATACATTATCAAAAAGGAGTGATGAAAGTAGGCATCTTTGCCTAATCCCTTTTCAGAAGGAAAATGCTTTTAGTCTTTCTCCAACAATACATTTTGACCCTTGGTTTTCCATATAGATCTTCCACTATGTTAAGTAAATTCCCTTCTACACCTATCTTGCTGAGTCCCTTAATCAGGAAAGGGTGTTGGATTTTTTTCAAAGACCTCCACTGCATTGATTGCTAGTATCATGTGGTTCTTGTTATTTCCTTTGTTAATGTGATGAATTATATTGATTATTTTTCTTGTGTTGAGCCATCCTTGATGTTTTAGTTAATACAGATTTATAGCAATTCCACTTGGCCATGATGTGCTGTTAGATTCTATTCTCCAGGATTTTGTTAAGGATTTTTGCATCTATATTCACGAGACCAATATCTCTATATTGGTCTATAGTTTTCTTTTTTGGTAATATCTTTGCCTGGTTTTGGTATTAGGATTATGCTTGCTTCATACAATGACTCTGGGTTTGTTCCCTGTTTCTCCATTTTTAAAAATATTTAGGTTGTTTATTTTTAATTTCAATGAACAGCTACAGAGATGTTAGGATTCCATTCATTCATTGTTGCACCCTTCTCCCCGCACAAACCCCTCCCCCCTCCCTTTTGCTCCTCTCCTTGAAAAGCGAAAGAAAAACTCCCTCATTGGTACACAATCCCCCCGCACCTCCCCAAACCCCACCCCATACCCCCAAATATAATCCACTCT
>NW_006400277.1:32560-35306 GCF_000299155.1 Elephantulus edwardii
GGGGGTCCTGGGTCAGAGCTGCAGGGGTGTCTGTTTCTCCATTTTAAAAAAAATAATTTCAGTAGAATTGGTGGTAGATCTCTGAATGTTCTGTAAATTTAATCTTTGAAGTAATCTAATCCAGGACTTTTTTTTTGTGAGGGGGTCTTTTGACCTACTCAATTTCTTCTTTTGTGATGAGTCTGTTCAAGTGTTGTACATTGGTATGTGTCAGTCCTGGCAGGGTATCAATTTAAATGAATTTGTCCATTTCCTCCTTTTGTGGTTTTTGTTATGTATCATTGAGTCTCCTGCAACTCATAGTGGCCCTATGTAGCTCTGTAAGCTACACTGTCCTGATCCAGTCTCACTGATTCCAATATACCTATTCCCATTGAGCTAGTTATTGTATCTCATCTGGGGTGGGGCTTCCTCTCCAAGCTTTAGTTTGCTTGGTTCCAGAATCTTGGTACCAGCAGCCAGGAAATCAAAAGTTGAATTGCACTGGGCAAGTCTGCTGTCAGGGACATCTCCAGAGTACTGAAGAGCAATGATATCAGTCTGGAGACTAAGGTGTCCCTACACCCTTGCGAGCATGATAACCTTCTCCAAAGATCGTTGCCTTCTGGCCCCATGTACAAAGTATGTGACATGAAGCTTCAAAATTCCAGCCTCCAAGGAGAAACTTGGTTTCAACCTCTCCAAGACAGACCTATTTGTTTTCTTGGCAGTCCATGGTATGTTCAAGGCTCTTCTCCAACACTACAATTCAAAGGCATCAATTCTTCTTCTGCCCTCTGTAGTCATTGTTCAGCTCTCTGACACATAGCAAGTGATTGCGAAGACTATGGCCTGGATTAGACACATGTTAGTCTCTAGACTGACATCGTTGCTTCTCAGTACACTGGAAGGAAGGTTACTAACAGCAGATTTACCACATGCAATTTGTCTCTTGATTTCCTGACTACTGGTGCCAAGAATGTTGATTGTGGAGCCGACTAAGCTGTAACTGTTAACAACCTCAATCTCCTCCATCCATCATGTTGCTGTCAACAGCCAAGTGGTGAGAATGTTTGTCTTCTTGATGTTGTTCTTCAATCCATATTGAAGACTAGCATCCTTGACCTTCTGCAGCAAACACTTCAGGTCCTCCTAAGTTTCAGCAAGCAGGGTTGTTCATACACATAATGCAGGTTGTTGATGAGTCTTCCTCCAATCCTGATTCCATATTCCTCTTCATAAAGTCCAGCCTCCCAAATGATCTGTTCTGCAGATAGATTGAAAAGGTATGGAGACAGAATGCATTTTCTTTCTGATTTTTGTGATCCACACAGTCAAATGCTTTTGTATAGTCAATGAAGCACACAGAGATATTCCTCTGGTACTCTTTGCTCTCTACCAGGATCCATCTGACATTGGCGATAATGTCTCTAGTGCCACAGCCTCCTCAAAATGCAACTGATATTTCTGGTAGTTCTATGTCAATTCTGGATAATCTTCAGCAGGAATTTGCTTGCATGTGATATGAGTGATATTGTACAATAATTTCCACACTCTGTCAGATAACCTTTTTTTTTAAAATGGGAATAAATATGGATCTCTTCCAGTCAATTGGGTAGGTAGCTACCCTCCATATTTCATGGCACAACTTGGTGAGCACATCTAGGGCAGCATCTGTTTGTCGAAATATGTCAATTAGTATTCCATTAATTCCTGGGTCTTTATTATTTGCCAAGTCCTTTAGTGCAGCCTGAACTTTCTCTTTCATCAACATTGCCTCTAGATCATATGTTGTTTCTTGAAATTCTTCTCTGTCAATTCTTTTTGGACAGTGGCTCTGTAATTCTCCATCCATCTTATTTTAATACTTCCTGGATCACTCAATATTCTACCCATAGCATCCTTAACTATTGCAACTTGAGGTCTGGATTTTTTTTCTTCAGTTCTTCAGCTTAAGAAATGCGGAGCGATTATGGCTCTTTTGATTTTTGGACTCCAGTTCTTTGCACATTTCATTATAATACTTTGCTTTCTCACCCCATGCTGCCCTTTGAAATCTCCTAATTAGCTCCTTAACTTCTTGATTTCTTCCCTTTTATCACAATGTGGCTTTTAATAATATTGTAGTATCAATTTAATTTCATCTGGTTTTGTTGTGATGTTACCTCTATATTCCTTAGTCAAGTTATTTCTGTCTTCTCCTTTTTTATCCTTTTGTTAAGTGTGCCAGGGGTTTTTCAATTTTATTGACCCTTTCAAAGGACCAGCTTCTGTTCTTGTTGATGGTTTCAATTGCATTTCTCTTTTCTATCTCATGATTTCAGTTCTTATCCTTAACATTCCCTTTCTTTTATTAGAGACTATGGGGTTATATTATTGTTCTTTTTCTATATGATGGAAGTGTTGAGTTGGATCATTAAGTTTTATGTTTCTCCTTTTTATGTTTGCCTATTGCTATGAACTGCCCCCTAACGACCGCCTTAGCCACAGGCTTTGGATGTTCTATTTTCATTTGTTTAAAGGAACTTTTAAAATTTCCTTTTCCCCCTTTCTATATATGAAACCTGTACTTAGACCAGGAGGCAGTGGACAGAACAGAGCATCATTAATTGACTTGTACACAATTTTGGAAACTGGTTCTGAACTTGTTGTTGTTGTTGTTATGTGCCATCGAGTCGTTTGTGACTCATAGCCCTAAACTCTGCTCTGTCCTGTGCCAATCACACTGTCTCTGACACTCCCATCCCGATTATCCCAGTCACTGAAT
>NW_006400277.1:35726-36858 GCF_000299155.1 Elephantulus edwardii
AATGTGCCTTTTAATTTCCTGGCTACTAGTGCCAAGAGTGTTCACTGTGGAGCCAAGCAAACTAAAGCTGTGAACAATCTCAGTCTCTTTGCCACCCATCCTGATGCTGCCAATTGGTCCAGTGGTGAGAATCTTTGTCTTCTTGACATTGAGCCTCAATCCATATTTGAGGCTGCAGTCCTTGACCCTTTGCAGCAGGTGCTTCAGGTCCTCCTCAGTTTCAAGAAGCAGGGTTGTGTCATCTGCGTAACGTAGATTGTTGATAAATCATCCACCAATCTTGACCCCACATTTCTCCTCATAGAGCCCAGCCTCCCGGATAATCTGTTAAGACTAATTGATTAAGTGTTTCTCTTAAGGACTTTCTCCATTAGAGGCACTTATGATATTTCCTAAAAAAACGCATTTCTGGACATCACCCTATTTCTTCTGGAATAGATATCTTAAAAAAATAGATATCTTCTTATGTGGCCTAGGACATGCTGGGTAAGGATCTGTGCTGTTACCCTGAATGCAGGGAGCTGAAATCTATCATCAGCTGCTCCATGGAAGAAAAATGGACAATCTTCTCCTGTGAGATTTACAGCCTCTAAGAAGGTCACTGGGAGGTCAGCTATGAGTCAGTTCCACGTAGATGGCAATGATAATGTGTGAGACATAGGACTTGTTATTCCAAGTATAAGAACCAGTACAAAACACTTCAGCGTTAACTTTGACACTTATTTGACTGAGGAGTAGCCTTCACTCGCTCTTTGCAATGACAACACGTATCAAGATGTTGTTTAAGCTTCTGCTCATTAAAGATGTCTATATGAGTCTTTTCCACAACTATCTGACAAGCTTATTCTTCACAAGAGCTACTCAGACTTCTTGAAAGAATTCTACTGACACAGTAGTTAACACCCCCAACTGTAAATCAAAAGATGTATAGTTCAAACCTACTGTTGTTGTTGTTATGTGCCGTCGAGTCGCCTACGACTCATAGCGACCCTATGTCCAACAGCCCTAAACTCCGCTCTGTCCTGTGCCAATCGCACCGTCTCTGACACTCCCATCCCAATTATCCCAGTCGCTGAATCAATCCACCTCATAGAGGGCCTTCCTCTCCTGCGCCGTCCCTCCACCCTCCCAA
>NW_006400277.1:39081-40208 GCF_000299155.1 Elephantulus edwardii
CTGATTCCTATGCATACCATCAGGTGAAATCCAGGTATATAACCTGCATTTATGTCTCTTAAAAATGTATTTGCTATGAAGAAATCATTGATTGTGCAAAATTTGATCTTTCTCTTTCCAGCTCCATTTATGTCACCGAGTCCATGTTTTCCAACTACTGAATCTTCTTCTTTGTTCCCGACTTTTGCATTCCAGTCACACATTATTATCAATGAATCTTGATTGCATGTTCGATCAATCTCCAATTGTAAAAGGTTGGTAAAAATCGTCTTTCTCCTCCTAGTCACTAGATTTGAGAAACATGGCTTTCTGCTTACATGAAGGCTTATAGCCTTGAAAACTCTAAGAGACAGCTCTAGTCAATTTTTTATGGTGAATTGCAGTAGTACAGGTCACCTAGATGGTAATAAGTGTCCCTTTTATTATGTAGGGTGAGTTGTTGTTGTTGTTGTTGTTGTTGTTATGTGCCGTCGAGTCATTTGCGATTCATATCAACCCCATGTACAACAGCCCCAAACACTGCTCTATCCTGTGCCAATCGCACTGCATCGGACACACCCATCCCAATTACCCCAGTCACTGAATCAGTCCATCGTCCCTCCACCCTACCAAGCATGATGTCCGTCTCCAAGGACCTGTCCCTCCTTACAACATGCCCAAAGTATGTCAGCCGAAGCCCCAGAATCCTTGCCTCCAGGGAGTAGCTTGGTTTAACCCTCTGCAGGATGAATCTGTTTGTTTTCTTGGCAGCCATGGTACATTCAATACTCTTCTCCAGCACCACAGCTCAAAGGCATCAATTCTCCTTCTGTCCTCCCTAGTTACTGTCCAACTGTCTGATGTGTAACAGATGATTGCAAAGACCATGGCCTGTATCAGGTGCACGTTAGTCTCCATAGAGACACCGTTACTCTTGAGTACTTTAGAGAGGTCATTAACAGCATACTTTCCCATCACAATACTTTTTTTCTTTCCTGACTGCTTGTGCCAAGAGTGTTGACCGTGGAGCCAAGCAAACTGAAGCTGTGAACAATCTCAATCTCTTTGCCATCCATCCTGATGCTACCAACTGGTCCAATGGTGAGAATCTTTGTCTTCTTGACATTGAGCCTCAGTCCATACTGAAG
>NW_006400277.1:40418-41991 GCF_000299155.1 Elephantulus edwardii
AAATGTTCTGGGATTCCCATTCTTCTCAGAGTCAGCCACAGTTTGTTATGATCCACACAGTCAAACGCCTTTGCATAATCAAAGAAATATAGATAGACATTCTCTGGTATTCCCTGCTTTCAGCTAAGACCCATCTAACATCAGCTACAATATCCCTAGTGCCACGACCCCTTCTAAACCCAGTCTGGACTTCTGGCAATTCTCTGCTGATGTGTTGCTCCAGTTGTTTTTTGATAACCTTGCTTGCATGTGAAATCAATGATATTGTTCTGTCGTTTCCACACTCTGTTGGGTCACCCTTATTTGGAATGGGAACAAATATAGATCTCTTCCAGTCAGTTGGCCAAGTGGTTGTTCTCCAGATTTCTAGGCACAACTTGGTGAGTACATCCAGGGCAGCATCTGTTAGCTGAAATACGTCTATTTGTATATAATCTATTCCTGGGGCCTTATTTTTTTCTCTTTCCTTCAAAGCAGCTTGAACTTCCTTGAGCAGCCCTCTCAAAAATTTGCAAGGCAGAGAATCAGATATTTGGTTCCTAATGCTTGAAATGAAGAGTACCCTAATATTACTTTTAAAAGACCCTACAAATATGCTGAAGGACATCGTGCTTGGAAAAGTAGAGTGTCAACCAGGAGAGATGGACTTACACAGTCCCTGTGGCAATGGACGCAGGTATGTCAGGGGTTCAGAATAGGGTAGGGTTCAATGCAATTGTTCATAGGGCCATTATGAGTCACAGTCGACTTGATGGCACATAACAACCAAAACCAACAATAGTAGGTCTCGTTATATTTTAATGAATAGGTTGTATGCATAAAGCTATAAATCATGGTCTCAAATGTATCAGAGATGTTGAAGACAGCACAGGACAGGACAGGATTTGGGCTATGAGTGGTAATCTACTTGATCATGCTGTTTTAGTATTCTAGCCTTATATTTTAATTTACAGAATTTAACTATAATATGTCTTGGTGTTTTCTTTTTGGGTCTAGTCTATTTGGTGTTCGCCAAGCTTTTAGAAAGTGGGTTTTGCGATTCTTCATAATACCTGTGAAGTTTTCTTCTAGTACCTCTTCCCCCTATTTCCTCAGTGATTTCCCTGTCCCATTTGTGTTCTATAATTCCAAGCATACGCATGTTGTTCCCTTTGTTGCCATCCTATGTGATTGTAATGCTTTCTTCATTTTTTTTCTATTTCATTTCTGATTTTTTTCCTTCTAGTGTGTTTCTGCTAGGAAAAGTAGAATGAGCATGAAGGAGATGGATTGGCACACTGCCAATAATGATAGGCTAGATCATGCTCAAGATTGTGAGGAAAACACAAGGTAGGGCATGGAGCAGATCAGTGGTTTACAAGGTGACTATTTGTCTTAATCCACTTGACAGTCTATAACAACTACAACATTGTTTAATGAAAGAGACTAGATATAATACTTTTCCAATCTTTTTGCTTTGTATTATTATATATAGAGAGCCTTGGATTTGGTTTCATTTTCCTCAGCTTCAGCTTGAATTTGCATATGAGTAGTTGGTGGTCTGTTCCACAATCAGCTCCTGGCCTAGTTTTCA
>NW_006400277.1:47621-52363 GCF_000299155.1 Elephantulus edwardii
TGCAACACTTCCATGATACATCTCCAAGGATATGAACATGTAAGGCTAAGCACAATTGATAACAGTGCATCTAAATTCCAAAATCAATCTCCATAATTGTCTATGTGTTTCCTACTGCCAAAGGGGCCCTTTAGAGTAGTGTGAGAAGACCTTCACCCTGAAACCCACAGCATCCCTTTTCAGCAGGAAGTAGCTAAGAATACTCCATCCCCTTTTCCTTACGAATCAGGCTGAAGTCTCTCTCAGGGAGGAGTGACAGGGAATGGCAAGGGACACACTGACAAAGGAGATTAATCAGAACTGGCTTTGACAAGCACTGTGGCAAATGGACAATTAAAACAGACATTGGGGGAGGGAAAGAAGAACGAACTGGGGATGAGGGTGGAGAAAACAGTGCAACAATGAATGAATGAAAACCCAAAATATCTGTAAATGTTCATTAAAACTAATAAAATTTAATTAAAAAAATGTGATAATGGTTACCCATGGTGGACAGTGTTTGGTGGAGCTCCCATATTAAAACAGGCTTGGAAGCAGAAGTGGCGTCCACTCTGAAATAGTTTGCCTCTGGAAACTCTAAGAACTTAGATAAACTATGAAAGTTATACAAGTGTTCAGCTCTTTCACTCAAAGGGTTGCTATGAGTTATTCATGACTCAGTGGCACTTAACAACAAAAACAACAACCCTATGATTAAACCCCCCCTTCGTCATCTCTCTGCTTCTACCGTCTCCCCCTTTGGATCCTCATACTTATTCTACAGTAATGGCTTTATACAGTATTTTTCCTTGTGGGACAGAGTTAGTTCATAATGCTATCCAGTCCTTCCCAAGTTAGGTAGCAATTTACAAAATCATTGCTTCTGCATGCTGTGTAGTAATCCATTGTATGAATGTATCACAACTTATCAATCCATTCATTTGTGGTTGGACATCTGAGCTGTTTTCATGTTCTTGAGATGGTGAATAATGCCGCTGTGAATATTTGTAAACAAGCCTCCATTTGAGGCTCAGTTCTCATTTTCTTGGGATATATTCCAAGCAATGGAATAGCTGAGTCACATGGAATTTCTAGGTTCAGTTTGTGAGGCAGTACCAAACGGCCTTCCAGACGGGTTGTACCATTTTACAACCCCACCAATAATGTATTAGAATTCTGATCTCACCATGTCCTCTCCAACATTTATCTCTTACTGTCATGTTAAACTTTGCCACTGCTACTGGAGTGAGATGGTATGTCATTGCATTTTTATTTGCATCTCTTATTTATAACTTTTCCTTTAATGGAATTTTACATATGTTTGTATCTGTCTCAACCTATACCAATCTTAATTCTCACTAAATAAAAGCAATCATAACGATTTTACAGAAAAACTGAAGATTGCAGATCAAAGTGAGGACACTCTTCAACTGTTAAATATAAATGTGTCAACAGCTCTAAAAACAGTGATGAGAAGATCCACCATTAATTTTACAACTGAGCTGGCCCAACCATGGCTAGTTATGACTAAAGAACAGAAACTAAAGGGCAAACACATCAACCATCACATCTTCTTTAACAAGGTAAGGTCAGAAATGTCGCAGGACCAATGGAAGCTGACTCACTTCTACAGGTGGGTGCTGGGATCTTCTCGCTAGCATGAAGGTAGAGATCTACCAGCCCTTCCCCATACTCTGCTGAATTAGGTGGGTCAGGTTTGGGACTGAAAGTGCATGGCACAGAGAGAGATCAGCTTGTGAGCTTGTGTGAGCAGGGAGGATGGGATTGCACACTGTGTCTTTCACAGAATCTTTCTAACTGACAAGAATGGAACAATGAAAGTCCTGGACCCAACGACAGGATACTCATCTTAGAAAAACATGGGGCCTTTAGGCTAGTACTCACAAGACACTAGGAAATATGTTATAAAAGAGGAAAAGCAGAGTCTGAGAAAGTGGACAGAAGGGTCTGCAGACCATGGGTCATTACTGAAGAACATCTTCCTTTGGGAGAGAGAGTGTGGTCTTGTGGAAAAGAGCATGGACTTCAAGCCAGCAACACTGAGTTCTATCCTGACCCAGCACTTAGGAGACATTTAACAGAGAGCTAGTAACTGGACCTGAACTTTCACCATGTTTAATATGGGATGATATCTCCACTACATAGGATTGACGTGGAAATAGAGGAGTTATTGTATGAAGTGTAATCACTGGAGCTCCAGGAATTGAATGTAAGAAAATTCTTTCTATAACTTTGATAGCTTTTAATCACTCTACTTTCCAATTATGTTACTAATGATTTCTTGCCCTGAGAACTTCAGGTTTAACTCGTGTGTATAAAATAATATAAGCATTGCCTTGGTACCAGCAGCCAGGAAATCAAAAGACAAAGTACTGAAGAGCAAGGATGTCAGTATGGAGACTACGGTGTGCCTGATTCAAGCCATAGTCTTTTCAGTTGCTTGCTATGCATAAGAGCTAGACAATGACCAGAAAGAGAATTGATGCCTTTTTGCTATAGAAGGTGCCTTGGTGCTGTAGAAGAGTGATGAATATACCACGACTACCATAAAAACAAAGAGGTTCATAATGGAGATGGTGAAACCAGGCTGCTCGTTGGAGGCAAGGATTCTGGGGATTCATCTGACATACCTTGGATATGTTGCAAGAAGGGACAATCCTTGGAGAGGGACATCATACTTTGAAGGGTGGAGGGACAGGGAAAGAGAAAAAGACTATCATGACCTAGATTGATACAGTGACTGGGGTAATGAAGGTAGGTGTGTCAGAGACAGTAAAGTTGGCACAGGAGAGAGCAGGTTTCAGGACTATTGTCGCTATGAGTTGCAAGCAACTTGGTGGCATGTAACAACAACAACAACAAGAATTCTTAGCCCTTCCACCTCCTTCGACTGGGTAAGCCATGTATGTCCTCACCTACTGTGACCATTTTCCCATAGGTCTCAAGTAGTGCTCCTGAGTAGATTCAAGGTGTCTTCACTCCTTCTGAGGAAAAAACCCAAAATCCCAAACACCAAATAACCCACACACAACAATTTCATGACCTTAAACATAGCTCCTGAACATGGCTCCAAAGGAATGTACTTGACACTGTCTACAGGAAAACAGATGTAATGAATGAACCAAAGGAGCCTAAGCATCAGAAGATCTGAGAAACTCTGAGACAAATGGAGGAAGATGCCAATAAAAACACTACAGTTCCTACTGTGGTATTTCTTATCCTGAGTAGGAAAAAAATAGGTTTTGTGCATGCTATTAAATTGTAAGTCTCTAAGGGATACATTATTCTCCATTCTTCCTGTTGAATGGAGAACACACTGGAAGGTATATGAGGGTTTTTTCCCAACATTTCCACAATTTTTTCCTACTCTCTGAACCACATACTGTGTTTGATATTCCCAATATTTAAGTAAAATCTAAAAATTTAAGGGAGAAAACAAAGGAAAAGAATTTGTTGACATTGCAAACTTGCAAAACAGACAGAATAATCAACACTGAAGCAGACTGTTTGTAAGTCCCTTCTAGAGACAAGACTGGTATATTCAGAGAAAGGGTAACACACCCCTATAATCTCCTAAGAATTCTGAGTTTAAGGTGTAACACTAATTCAGTAGATGAGTTGTCATTAATAAGGTAGCCATCACATATATTCTAAGGCAAAGTTCTCTGGTGGCTAATTGTTAAAAAATTGCACTGCCAATCCAAAGGCAAGAAGTTAAAATCTACTAGTTGCTCTGTAGGAAAACCGTAGGAAAAAGATGGATTATCTCCCCCCACGAGTTTTACTGACTCTGAAAACCCACTGGAGGGTCAGGTCTGAGTCAGTTCCAACTGTTGTTGTCATTATGTGCCATCAAGTCCCTGAGACTCATAGTGACTATATACAATAGCCCCAAACCCTGCTCTATCCTGTGCCAATCTGTCTCTGACACATTTAACCCAATTTCCCCAGTAACTGAATCAATCCATCTCATCAAGGGTCTTCCTCTCCTGCCCTGTCCCTTCACTCTCAAACATGATGTTCCTCTCCAAGGACTGGTGCCTCCTTGCAACTTGCCCAAAGGATGTCAGATGAAGCTTCATAATCATTGTCTCCAAGGAGCAGCCTGATTTCACCCTTTCCAGGATGAATCTGTTTGTTCTCTTAGCAGTTCATGGTGTATTCAATACTATTCTCCAATGTCACAGATCAAAGGCATCAATTTTCCTATCATCCCTAGTCATTGTCCAACTCTCTGATGCATAGCAAGTAATGGCAAAGACCATGGCCTTTGATCAGGCGCACCTTAGACCTTAGTCTCAGACTGACATCATTGCTTTTCAGTACTTTGGAGCGGTCTCTAACAGTAGACTTTCCCAATGCAATACGACTTTTAAATTCCTGAATGCTAGTGTCAAGAGTGTTGATTATGGAACCAAGCAAACTAAAGCTGTTAACAATCTCAGTCTCTTCATCTATCATGATGTTGCCAATCAGCAGTTCCAACTAGACAGTTCATAACAACAATATATGGAGCTCTGGTAGAGGGAGCTCTGGTGGCCTAATCTTATAGTAAACTGTATTGCCAAATAACAGATGGCCTCCGTAAGTGGTTCAAATCCATCAGTGGCTCCACAGAAGAAAGATAGGAAGTCTCCACCCCAGTGATTTGTTGTTGTTGTTGTTATGTACCATCGAGTTGCTTGCGACTCATAGCGACCCTATGTACAACAGCCCTAAACTCCACTCTGTCCTGTGCCAAC
>NW_006400277.1:53008-58941 GCF_000299155.1 Elephantulus edwardii
CGCAGGTTGTTGATAAATCGTCCACCAATCTTGACCCCACATTTCTCCTCATAGAGCCCAGCCTCCCGGATAATCTGTTCTGCATATAGGTGTGATTTACAGTTTCTAAAAACCTGTTGGAGAGTTATTTGAGTCAGTTTCAACTTGATAACAATGAGTTTATGAGTTTTGTGTTTTGCAAAACTAAAGACTCAAAAGATGATGTCCTACTCCCATGTGGTTGTATGATCTTCAGCAAGTTGTTAAATTTTTCCAAGCCTTCATCCTCCCACAAATTCTAATCAAGAATAGGATGGGGGGGAAGTCAGTTTTACATATCCCTCATGCTGCATCATGTGCTTTATGAAACACTGTACTTTCAATTCAAAGTATTCATCAAGTTATTGCTGTTGTTTTTAGCTACTGAGTTAATATCCCAAAGTGATTCAGTGAGCCGGGGGGGGGGGGGAGCTGTGGGAAAGAGAGCAAGTTGAACAAGTATTTTTTCCAATCTCCTGAGAAGTATAAACTCACATGCAAGCTGAATGAGCCCTATATATTAGCCATATATTGCTAGGTACTGAAGGATGTCCTTTTGGGATTCCTAAAAACAGAGAGTTCACTGTCTACAACAGTCCTTCAGATCAGGTAATGGAGAAGAAACAAGACAGCTTCATTTTTTCATTCAGCAAATATTTCCAGTTATTGCTCAAAATACCACAGAGAGGTCAACTGCTGACACTGTACCAGGCCTGAATACTGTCAACACAGGCCTCTAATACAGGATTTCATTTGTATGGCCTGTACCAATTAAAACTTAAATACCTTAGTGTTAAGTTAGAATAGAATGGGACATTGTACCTTCAATTCCTAATAGCTAGAGTGTAGACAATTACTAAAACACAAAGGAAAAGAAAATGAAGCAGTTGTAGAAGGGTTCACTCCTACTCAAAGCAACACCACGAGCAGAGTAGATTGTTAGGGTGTTCTTAGTAATATGCCTCATGGAAAGTAGATGACAAGATCCATTTGTACCCTCCAGGGACCTGAGAGGCACACAGACTCCTAGATGAGGTAAGAGGATACCTCAACAGGACCCTAGATTGAATACCTTCTGCCATAGTCTCTGGAGGTCTCCACTTCAAGCTCTCAACTAGATTCACAGTCTGCTCTCCGCTGCCAGGATGCTGTGTGCACACCCACATCTGGATCTCCCTGGCCAGAATGGTCAGGAACTGCTCCAACATGTGGCACTCCAGGATCTGCTCTTTGCTGTGAACATCTGGCTGCAGCCAATGGCAGTATCTTCTGGAGTCGACTCAGGGTCTCATGGGGCTCAAACACAACCTTGTACAGAAAGTATCTGAAAAGTTTCTGGACAGCTTCAGGGCTGGATAATTCCCCTTGAGGGATGGCATCTGGTCCAGGGAGTAGGAGGTCCTCTGCCTTTGCTAGTGGCAACACCTAGATGAGGTCCTGTCCCAGCTCCATTGACATCACTGGACTTAACAAGTTCTTTCAAGTCAGTCCTTTAGGATGATATGGTTCTCTGGGGAAAAACTTAGTCTGCACATAGCCTCTTCCAGGGACATTGGGAAAAGTGGAGATCCAGCAATGCACAGAGAACAACACAATTTTAGAAGTAAATTTACATGCCCTGCTGGGAAGCCTTGCACTCAACCATGGATCTCTGTAACTTCCCAAGAATTGACAAAAATAGTTGGTACTGAGAAGACTCCAACTCATGTGGACCCACGGAATTGTGCTCCACAGTATTTTCCAGAGCTGGTTAGTTACTCAGAGGTAATCACTAGGCCTTTGTCTTAAGACATTACTTTGTACATTCTACTTCCTACCTCTAAGTCAACAGCAGAGGACTTCAAGCTGTTTATATAATTCAGGATCTCAATGGATGTATTCTTCTATTTGAAAATAATGTAAACTTGTAGCCACAGGGCAAAGGATATCCTATCTAAATTGCCACTATCACCCTGTCCTACTGATAACATTCTTGGTTAATCTTCAAATGTCTACACCAAGTAGAAGAATGCTGTCATGTGCTCCTCTACCTCATTTCCTCTACAGGCTCCAGATAAGTACATTTTCTGCAGCTAACCCTTCATATTGAAGGGTTACATACATTTGTCCATTTGGAGACTGAAAAGCTGTACAAATATGCCAGTGTCCTAATGATAAATCTCCATGATGTTTCTAGAATAAATATGAGGTAAGGTTGAAGAGAACAAAATGCCCCTTTTCAAAAGGAGCCATGAAATTCCCAAGTAAATGGAGAAAAGATTAAAACTGTCAATGACTTCATCATACTTGCATCACAATCAACATTCTTGCATTAGAAGTCTGTAGTCATAGATGCACGTGATGTCAGCTTGAAGAATAAGATGTGCCTTTTTCAGGCTATATATGGTTTTTTTCCATCACTTGCTATGCGTCTGAGAGCTGGACAGTGAACAAGGATGGCAGAAGAAATAGTGATGCCTTAGAATTGTAGTGCTGAAGAAGAGTACTGGATATTCCATGGACTTATAAAAAAATAAATATGTCTTAAAGAACATGAAGCCAGTGTGCTCCTTGGAGGCAAAGTTTGAAAAGCTTTGTCTCATATACTTTGGGCATGCTGCTAGGAAAGGCTATTTCTTGGAGAGAGACATTATACTTGGAAAGGCTGAGGGTCAGTGAAAGAGGAAGATGCTAAACTAGATGTAACGACAGAGTGACTGAGCAATGGGTTCAAGTATGTAAGAAATTATGAGGATGACAGGGTTCAGATTTGTTGCTCGTAGGGTCACTGTAAGTTGTACTCTACTCAACGGCACCTAACAACAACTGTCTTTTGCACCAGATGTTGTTAGTTCCTATGTATTTCATAAAGTGAGATGTATAGTTTCCATTTACACAATGAATTAATAATTCTTAAACTTTCTTAAAATTTATTGTAGAGTTGAGACTCCCAAATCCAGGCTCTAATGGCTAAAGGAAGACTTGTCCCGTTTGCTGTTGGTGTTCAGTCATCAAGGGTAGTTTCTTGCCTTTCCACAGACCACCTTTTTGAAAGTGCAAAATTCTATCATGCAATCTCTTGCCTAATTTTTATTATCAAAACCATATTTCCCAACTACCCATCTTTCTTCTTTACTTCAAACTTTCAAATTATTCACAAACTGAATTGTAACCATGAGCTCAGAGGTTAGGATTTACAACTTGTACTTTTGGGGAACAGAATTTGATCCATAACAGCTGCTTACTAGAGGCATGACAATTTGCATACATCCAAGAGCTCTGTGGGAGAAAGATCCAATTATCTACTTGCAAAATTATTATACCCAAAGAACACTATATTGTTACTATGTACCAGATTTGGAACCAATTTAGAACTGACCCTCCAGTGGATTTTCAGACGCAGTAAATTGACACAGGAGGAGATTGTTGACCTTTCTCCCACCAAGCAGCTGATGGATTCAAACTGAGCACCTCTGGGTTGGCAGGGTAACTCATTACTACTAGGCCAGTTCTCTTCTCTCACTTAAGAATTATCTCAGCAGTATACTAACCATCACAGAAATAAAAATTAAGTAAGCTTAGGAGGCTGAACATCAAGAAAGTAATCTTTATTAGGAAGAAAAGGTGGAAAGATTTAAATTGGAACACCATTTAACAATCACATTTGAAGTACAAGCAATAAAATACTTGTATAAGTGACTAGTATATGTGGCTGATAAAGTTAGATATTGTGGGTATTATTTTATCATAACAAAATTAATGAAACTTATAACAGCAAAAACTGGCCATTCATTTGCAAGTAAAAGTAAT
The DNA here is from genome assembly GCF_000299155.1 of Elephantulus edwardii. Taxonomy (NCBI): domain Eukaryota; kingdom Metazoa; phylum Chordata; class Mammalia; order Macroscelidea; family Macroscelididae; genus Elephantulus; species Elephantulus edwardii. The sequence goes on from NW_006400277.1 coordinate 56,816, forward strand.
TCTGTGTTAGCTGTTGTTGTAGAGTACTGTCAAGTCAGAACTGACTTGTAGCTGACCCTCCAGCAGGTTTTCAGAGGCAATTTAATGGCATGGGAGGATATTGCTCATCTTTCTCCCACAGAGCAGCTGGTGGAGGTGAACCACACCAGTGCTTCCTACTACCATGGGGATGGGACAATTACCAATCTAATTTAATTTTCACAATGTTTATAATACATTTACTGCCCTTTAACATAAGATTCCTTACTTTAATGTTATTAAAATTTACTAAGTAAAAACACATTTATTTGAGAAAATAATTTTACTTCTGATACTTGTTGTTGCTGTTATGTGCTGTTGAGTCGCTTGTCCCTATGTATAACAGCCCTAAACCCTGCTCTATCCTGTGTCAATCGCACTGCCTCTGACAAACCCATCCCAATTACCCCAGTCACTGAATCAATGCATCTCATAGAAGGTCATTCCCTTCTGCGACATCCCTCCACCCTCCCAAGCATGATGTCCCTCTCTAAGGACCTGTCCCTCCTTACAACATGTCCAAAGTATGTCAGACGAAGCCCCAGAATCCTTACCTCCAAGGAGTAGCTTGGTTTAACTCTTTCTAGGATGAATCTGTTTGAGTTCTTGGCAGTCCATGGTACATTCAATACTCTTCTCCAGCACCACAGCTCGAAAACATCAATTCTCTTTCTATCCTCCCTAGTCATTGTCCAACTCTCTGATGCATGACAAGTGATTGCAAAGACCATGGCCTGTATCAGAGGCAGCTTAGTCTCCAGAGACACACCGTTGCCCTTGAGTACGTTAGAGAAGTCCCTAACAGCAGACTTTCCCATCACAATATGCTTTTTTATTTCCTGGCTGCTGGTGCCAAGAGTGTTGACCATAGAGCCGAGCAAACTGAAGCTGTGAACAATTTCAATCTCTTCGCCATCTATCCTGATGCTGCCAATTGGTCCAGTGGTGAGAATCTTTGTCTTCTTGACACTGAGCCTCAGTCCATACTGAAGCCTGCAGTCCTTGACACTCTGCAGGAAGTGCATGAGGTCCTCCTCAGTTTCAGCAAGCAGGGTTCTGTCATCTGCATAACGCAGATTGCTAATAGATTTTCCACCAATCCTGACACCACACTTCTGCTCGCAGAGCCCAGCCTCTTGGATAATCTGCTTTGCATACAGGTTGAAAAGGTATGGATATAGGACACATCCCCGGCGTACACCCTTCCCAATTTTGAACCATGCAGTGTTATCCTGCTCTGTTCTGACGACTGCCTCTTTGTCCAAGTACAGGTTTCGCATTAGCACGATTAAATGCTCTGGGATTCCCATTCTTCTCAGAGTCAGTCACAGTTTGTTATGATCCACGCAGTCAAATGCTTTCCTTAATAAATTTTACCATATAAAAGCATTTTCAAAACCTCCACAAAACTCTACAAACAAAACTACCCATCATATGATTACTGCATGTATTTTCCTGAAATACATATCTATGTTAATTGTGATGGTTTTCAGTAATGAGTAATAAGGCAAATCAATCTATTTTTTTTAAATTTCAGAAAATTTACACTCTAACACCATAAAAATATCCTATATATTACAATTCAAGGGTTCAGAAATTCAGTACTTCAGTGGTCTCATTTATATAAGGTACTAACATTTTTGTTGTTGCTGTTGTTCTAACATTAGGAATAGCAAGATTCATTGAGGCATCATGTCTAGATGGCAATGGTAACTTATGTCTCTTTTTCTAACAATGAGATAACTTTTCCTCTAAATCAAGAATATGTTTTAAATACTTAGTTGGCCAGATTCAGCTCATGCGCCAACCATAACAATGAATGCTAAGGAAAATGGGCATGACAAAATCAGTTTAGAGCAGGGATTGGCAAGGCTACCTTTGTAAAAGGCCAGATTAGTAGGCTTGGTAGGTCATATGACAGTTTCTATCACAACTGGTCTCTTGTGCCATTGTAGAATATTAAGGCAACTCTATACAAGTCATAAAATTTTTTTTTTGGTTACAAAGGCATTTGACTGTGTGGATCATAACAAACTGTGGCTGACTCTGAGAAGAATGGGAATCCCAGAACACTTGATTGTGCTAATGCGAAATCTATACTTGGACCA
>NW_006400277.1:60541-73946 GCF_000299155.1 Elephantulus edwardii
AGGGAGGATAGAAGGAGAATTGATGCCTTCGAGCTGTGGTGCTGGAGAAGAGTATTGAGGGTACCATGGACTGCTAGGAAAACACACAGATTCATCCGGGAAAGGATTAAACCAGGTGGCTCCATGGAGGCAAGGATTCTGAGGCTCCATCTAACATACTTTGGACATGTTGTAAAGAGGGTCCGGTCCTTGTAGAGGGACATCAGGCTTGGTAGGGTGGAGGGACAGCGCAGGAGGGGAAGGCCCTCTACGAGGTGGATTGATTCAGTGACAGGGGTAACTGGGATGGGTGTGTTGGAGACAGTGCGATTGGCACAGGACAGAGTAGAGTTTAGGGCTGTTGTACACAGTGTTGCTATGAGTAGCAAGCAACTCGATGGCACATAACAACAACAATATTGTTCTAATAAAATTTTACTTATGGATGTTGTTTTTGTTGTTATGTGCTGTCAAGTCGACTATGACTCATAGCAAACCTATGTACAACAGCTCTGAACTCTGCTCTATTCTTAAGCCAATATCACTGCCTCTGACACACCTATTCTCATTACCCCAGTTACTTTGTCAATCCATCTCATTCAGGGTCTTCTTCTCTTGTGCTGTCCCTCCACCCTTCCAAGTATGATGTCCTTCTCTAAGAACAGGTTCCTACTATAATATAAATTTTATATACTTCTTACAATTCAAAATATGATTATTTCCCAACAATTTAAAAGTGTAAAACCACTTAGGTAGAGGACTAAATATAGACACTGAGCCACATCTGATACATGGCTATAATTTGCCATCCCTTGACTTGGTATTGCCCCCAAAGCACTTATGGGAGAAATGGACAAACAAATCAAATCAAGGCACTACAAGTAACAAAGTAGGAAAGGTAGACACTACAATACTGTGGTGCTAAAGGCATTTTTTTTGGTTCATAATGTCTTCCCTAGCCATTGATTGACTTTGCCAAGTGGATAGGCAGGAGTATACAAAAAAAGTGTGTCATTCTATGCGCAAGGGAATTGGCAAGCCTCACTATTAAACTGAGTGTATCCTGTGGCAGAATTTGAGAATCTCACCACCAGTGTAGAAGCAAGAGAATGCAGAATACTCTTAAGGACCAGAGATTCTAATGTTAGCCAGACTAGGGTCTATGAAAGCAGCCACAGCTAAGATCCAGAGACCTGGTGGGACAGAGTGGACTTTGGGACTGATACCCTATGGGGAACCAGAGCTAAAAGCCTTTGCCCAAGTTTGTTGGATGACTGAGGATTGGGGAAGAGGTGTATGGAGAGAGTGGTAATTGGCAGGTCTAAACTTTGCAACACTGGCTTAAAGTCATGATGAGGCTAAAGGCTGAGCACAAGCAAGGAGCTGTCTTGAATGACTGTATTCTGCTTTTAACCTGAATTACAGCCATTTGACTTCCCTAATATAGTTCTGTATGGTCTATGAGATACTGAAATTAATTTTGTACACAGGAAATCAGCAAGATTGGTCTTAGAGGTGTTGAAGCTGGGCAGAGGTCCTCTTTGTGGAGTTGGTAAAGGTCAGATATGGCCATCCCCACACAGATTTTGCTATTTTTCACAAATGCAGAAAAGACAAATTTCAATGACAGCTGACATATAGCTCTTCCAGTATCCTAGACATTCTCCTAAGTGTTTTAAAAACATTAACCATTTGGGACTCAAAGCACCATAAGATGCCACTATCATTACTTTTTTTTTAAAAAAATAAGCAATATGACTTATCATCAATTACTTTGGAATTAAAATACCAAAAATACTGCCTGAATACCAAAAGCACATAAAAAGTCAAAAACATTTTTAAAAATATTTGAAGATCAGTTTTAATTATTTCTTTTTCAGAAGTAGTTTTAACTGAAGAATACAGGATAAACCATATCCAATCATGTTAAGACTATAGATCACTGAAGCTACATCTGTAACTCGTCCTGGGAAAAATCTTGTTGGGTTAAAAATGCTTCTTCCCACTTGTCTGATCAACTGGTCCAGGCAGAGGCAATCCTGAAGTTAGTGGGGTGGGGGTGGGGATAGAGATGTAGTGGGGATAGGAGGTCAAGAGCCATGCCTATCCTGTCACTATTCATTCTGCTGGTCCTCAGTAACGGAGATAGGCATAGATACTGGCCTATCACTGATGCACATGCAATGTCCATCAACTGACTTGTTCCACAGGGAAATCTTACTATCTCCGCTTAAGACAACCAAGAGTATTAGCTGAGATGGATCATCTTACATGCCACATCACATTGTTGAAGTTGGGCAACAGTTTGGAGGACCACCTGTGGCATTATCACAGGTACAGAAGAATACATATTCTTCCTGAGAGCAGTTAATAATGGTAATGGTTAGAAGATCAATGGAGAGAACCCGGGGTATATTGTGAACCCAGGTACTGTGCATTTTCAGCTTCCTTTCCTTCTTCCACTGATTGTCTTTCTCCTCATTCCACATCTTGTTAAGGTTGTCATGGCCACCTGATGCAAATCTGATATAGCTGAGTCACTTCTTTGATGGCTAGTCTATGAGGTTTCCAGGCACAACAGAAAGGGCCTTGGTAACAACATTGCAGCTAATAGGGTAAGCATTGTTGAAGTAATTCACTTCCCACTGACTCTTGCCAGTGCATGTCATCAGAACTCATACAGGCCAACTTTAGATCACAATCAATGAAGTGCCCAGAATTCATGAAGGAATCATGTACCATTTGCTCATGGGTTTTATCTTCCACACCATTTGCCTCTTTTTAAACAAGGATTTTTATTTGGAAAGGCATAGGAGCAAGAATCCACTATGGTGCCACACATAGGATGGCCCAGGCCTCCTGTCAAATGGGATCCTTCTGACTCTGACCAATGAGGATCTGCCCTCCTTTTCTTCATGATGAACCTCTTGATGAACCTCTTAGTTGAACAGGTTGCCAGGCATGTGTCATCTGGGCATCATAAATCATGTCCTTGTGGGAGGTTATCCATCATTCTGATTGCTAACATAACAGTGGTGGCTACTGTCTTCAGATGACACAGCTTCTGGTTTCACTTCCGGACAATTTCTATATTATTACTTTTATGGGAAATGAAACTGACACACAGATTAAGAGGCATGCCCATGCACAGATTTTGGCCTACAAAGTAGTGCAGAGTTACACTTCTACTTACTGTGCCATGTTGAAAAAGATGTTGAAGAATATTTAGGACTTTCATATTAAAAACAAAAGCAGACAGTTCTTCACTAAATCAAACATTAAAATATTTTATTTCTTTATACAGTACTGTTTCTTTTTATTCTATAGAGTAGAATAAATATTGAGGCTTCCAGGAGCAAATAAATAGATGCTTTCCTTAAATAAAGTTTGATTGACCATGAGGCAGGCAGTTGGAAACTTTTAAAAAGAATTTTTATATCAAGTTTTTTAAGGATTAAATTAGTAACAATATCAAAACCTATCCAGAGAGAATAATGCAGTATAATTTTAAAACAATGTTGCACTTATATGCATATTTTATATAGACAACAGGACTCATTACTGAGATTTACTATTATGAGACATCTTCATATATATATATATATATATATATATATATATACACACACACACACACACATATATATATGTGTGTGCATATATAATTATTTTAAAAAGATACATGTTTTCTGTGCACAATTATGTATAGATTCGCATGCATATCAAATATATCATGTAACACACTCACAGTTCTGTGTACCAAAGGAGTCTTCTTCTGTACTACTATGATTGCCTTATTATTCAATTTACTTGAGTTTTAAAATTTTTTTTACCCCACAAACACTTGAAAGTTGTGTTAATGAAAAAAAAAAAACACCCCAAAACAAAACTATTGCAAAATTAAAATGTTTCTTCCATGGAAAAAAATTTTAAAAAAAGAGATACGCAATATAACCTTTACTATTGTTCTTAGTACATATCCTATTTAAATTTTTATTAAACAACTTTTACATATTTAAAATATTTATGAAAGTTTCATCTCAATATCAATAATCTGAAATTCAATGAAGTATTATTACTTGTAAAAAGCTTCTGACTTTTCAGTTTTTAACTTTACATCCTTTGAATAATATATGAGTCTGATATAAGTATGAAGACTTCTGAATACTCAAAGGAGTTTCTCATTCATGTGAACTCTCTGTTATACAGAATAATGGCTGACATGACAGAACATTTTCTGACATTCATTTTACTTACAGGCTTTCTCTCCTGTGTGGCATCTATGTTGCTTAATAAAGGCATGACATCTGAAAGATGTTTTACATTTGTCAGGTTTTATTCATCCAATATGTTCTAATACACAGTGAAGTCTGACATATGGTAAAATGTCCCTTTTATAAATTAAAAGAAATTTTCTTTGAATTTGAGACTGTGGCCAAATGTATTCTCATACTGATAATATTTATATTACTGAAATCTTATTTTAATTTATCTGGTTATTCAGAAGAATGCATTAACATAGGAAGAATTTCTCTATTCATTCAACCTTGTCCCTGTGTGTCTTTTGATGTACTATGAGCTTTGACCTCTGTATAAAGGATTTCCCACACTCTTCACATTCATAGGGTTTCTCACCTGTATGTTTTCTCTGATGTACAATAAAGTGTGACTTCTGAGAGAAGCATTTCTTACATTCACTACATTCATAAGGTTTCTCTCCTGTGTGAGTTCTCTGATGTAATCTGAGGACTGAATTCACAGAGAAAGATTTTCCACATTCATGACATTCGTAAGGCTTCTCCCCTGTGTGTTTTCTCTGATGTTTAGTGAGGTCTGATTTATAGTAAAAGTTTTTTCCACATTTATTGCATTCAAAGGGTCTCTCTCCTGTGTGTGTTCGCTGATGAACTGTGAGGGCTGACTTCTGGTAAAAGGTTTTTTTACATTCATTACATTCATAGGGTTTCTCTCCTGTATGAGTTCTCTGATGGGTTCTGAGGTGTGTATTCCTAGAGAAGGATTTCCCACATTCCTTACATTTATAGGGCTTCTCTCCTGTATGTGTTCTCTGATGTACTGTGAGGTGTGACTTCTGAGAAAATGATTTCTTGCATTCCTTGCATTCATAGGGTTTCTCCCCTGTGTGTGTTTTCTGATGTACCATGAGGTATGCCTTCACATAGAAGAACTTTCCACACTCCTTACATTCAAAAGATTTCTCCCCTGTATGTGTTTTCTGGTGTTCTACAAGGTGTGGTTTCTGGTAGAATGTTTTCTCACACTGATTACATTCATAGGGTTTCTCCCCTATATGAGTTTTCAGATGTCTACTGAGAGATGACAAGTGGTAGAAGATTTTCATACACTCTTTACACTCATAAGTTTTCTCTCTGGTGTGAGTTTTCTGATGTATTGTGACATCTACATACTTAGAGAACGATTTCCCACATTCACTACATTTATATGGTTTGTCCTCTGAATGAATATGCTGATGTAGTATGAGGGAAGATTTCTGGCAGGACATTCCACATTTATTATATTCATAGTTTTTGTCTCTGGTATGAACTTTCTGATGTTTTGTGGATTCTTCATTCCTAAAGAAAAAAATTGCCAAAATTCATTATACTTATAAGACCTTTCTTACTTTGTTTTTTGTTACCTGTTATGAATTTTCCCATATTCATTAGATTCATAGGGTTTCTCCACTGTGTAAACGCTATAGTTTTATTTTAGTAAAACTCTAACACAGGTTATTTCCACTGCCCTTTCAACTGCCTGAACTTTGTCTATGAAAGCTTCCTTTACTGCAGAATTCAAAAGAGTTAAAAGTCTATGACAAACTTTGAGTCTCCTGAATGCAATGTGTATTGTGGAAAAGGGCTTTCCCAAATAGATTACATTCTGTGAGATTCGTTCAGTGTGAATTTTTGTTGTACTTATTATTAATTAGTTTTCCCAACCCAAGTGCTTTCATCAGGAATTTTTCTTGCAAAATTTCTAAAAAATGCTAATTCTTGAACTTGCCTTGAATCTTCCACTTGACTTTCTTGGTATCTTGTTTCTACATAATGAATATTCCATAAGTTTTCTATAAAAGAATAAAAATTTAAAACTATAAAATTTCCCAGAACATTATAGTCTTACAAATTGATCTTAACAATATTATGGTCTTCAGGCTAATTTTTCCAAATAAAAGAACTTTCAAGTGCACATTTCCTGTACCTCCATTGGTTTGGAGAAAGTATGATAAAAAGTGCTATAGCAGGCAGGAAAAGGAACATAAATTAAATACTTCTGACATTTTACAAATACAGCTTTCAAAATGTTGAGGAGAAAGTTATGATTAAAAATAAAGAATGAAGATCTGAGAACAAAAGATCTACAAAGTGCTGCTGAACAAGAGTGAAAGAATACCGAAAGCCCATTAAAGACAATGAACATTAAGTTAAGTGGAAAAAAAATTAGTACAAAACTGTGTTTAGGGGAGATTTCAAGGAAAATAATTAGTTGCACAAAGAAGCTATAGTATATGTCTTTATTGTTGTTAGGTGCCACTGAGTTGATGATGACTCATAGCAACCCCATGAATGCCATATCTGAACCCCATCCTATTCTGTGCCATCTTCACTCTTCCTCACACACTAGAGCCCACTGAGGCAGTTACTGTGCCAATCCACCTGGTTGAAGGTCTTCCTCTTCTTCACCAACCCTCCACCCTTCCAAGCTTCATGCCCCTTTCCAAAAAAATAGCCCACTCTTAGCAACATGCCCAAAGTATGTGAGGCAAAGCCTCATCATTCTTGCCTTCAAAGAGTACTCTGGGTGCATTCTCTCCAGACATATTTATTTGCTTTTCTAGCAGTCAATGGATGTTAAATATTCTACTCCAACACCACAACTCAAAGGCATAAATTCTTCTGTCACCCCATTCACTGTGCAGTTCTCACATGCATAGCAAGTGATCAGAAAAACCATAGCCTGGATCGGATGCACCTTAGTCCTCAATCTGACATCATTACTCCTCAAGAATTTGGAGAAGTACCTAACTGCAGGCTTTCCCAGTGCAATCCATCTCCTGATTTCTGACTGCTGGTAGAAACATTGTTATTTGTGGATCCAAGTAAGACAAAGTTACTAACACATTCAGCCTTTTCTCCATTCACCATGACGTTGTCTGTAGGTCCAGTCATAAAAATTTGTGTTTTCTTTACATTGAGATGCAATCCACAGTGAAGGCTGCATTTCTTGATTTTCTTCAGCAAGTGTTTCAAGTCCTCCTCACTTTCAGCAAGAAAGATTGTGTCATTTGCATAACTCAGGATGTTGATGAATCTTCCTCCAATCCTAATGCCACATTCTTCTTCATAGAGTCCAACTTCTTGAATATTTTGCTCAGTAAACACATTGAATAGGTATGGAGAGAGAATACAACCCTGATACACTTCCTTCTTAATTTTAAATCATACAATGTTTCCCTGTTCTGTTCACACAGTAGCCTCCTGTTCTAGGTGTTGGATTTGCATGAGCATAATTAAGTGTGCTGGGATTCCCATTCTTCTCAATTTTAGTCATAGCTTGTTATGATCCACACAGTCAAATCCTTTTGCATAGTCAATAAAACACAAATAGACATTCTTTTGGTATTCTCTACTTTTAGCTAGGATCCATCCTACATCATCAATGATATCCCTGGTGCCATGGCCTCAAGATTACCATGTTAGGTAATCTTGGAGGTTGTATTGGAGGTACTTGCTAGAGCAAAATTACAAGAGAAGGAAATAAGAGATATACAGGTCAGTAAAGATTTGGTTAAACTGTCACAATATGCTGATGATATTATAGTGTAAACAGAATACCCCAAGGTCTCAACTAAAAAACTGTGAGGGCTAGTAGACCAATTTAGTAAAGTGGCAGCATATGAGTTGGGATTGCTCTACAGTAACCAACAAAAGAAACCAACTAACCAACAAACAACCCCACAAACATAGAGAAGGAAAATAAGAAAGCAATATCATTTACAACATTGTTGGTATTATTGTTATGTGCCGATAACCCACCTGCTATGCACAGCAATCCAATGTACAACAGCCTATATGTACCCTGCTCTATATGTGCCAATCTTATTGTCTCTGACACACCTACTCTACCCCAGTCACTGAATCAAACCATCTTATCAAGCGTTTTCCTCTCTTGCGCTGTCCCTCCACTTCTTCAAGTATGATGTCCCTCTCCAAGGACTGGTCTCACCTTGCAACATGTCTAAAGTATGTCAAACCAAGCTTCAGAATCCTTGTCATCAAGGAGCAGTCTGGTATCATGTTCTTTAGGACGAACCTATTTGTTTGCCTGGCAGTCCATGGTATATTCAGTATTCTTCTCTAGCACCACAGCTTAAAGGCATCAATTATCCTTTTATCATCCTTAGTCATTGTCCAGCTTTCTGATGCATGGCAAGTAATTGCAAAGACTATGGTCTGGCTCAGGTGCACCTTAGTCTCCAGACTAACATTATTGCACTTCAATACTCTGGAGATGTCTCTGACAGCAAATTTTCCCAATGCAATTAGTCTTTTATAATTTCCTGGCTGTTGGTACCAAGAGTGTTTCTTAGCCAAGAAAACTAAAGCTGTTAACAATCTGAATCTCTTCACCATCTATCATAATGCTGCCAATTGGCCCACTGGTGCAAATCTTTGTTTTCTTGATGTTGAGCTTCAATCCATATTGAAGGCTGTAGTCCTTGACATTCTGCAGCAACAGTTTCAGGCCCCTCCTGTTGCAGTAAGCAAGTATGCATTATATGCATAATGCAGATTGTTGATAGCCAACAACACATTGAGACACTTAGGAATGAATCTAACTAGAGATACAAAAGACCTTTACAAAGAAAACTACAAATCATTTCTTTGGGGACAATAAAAGATCTAAATAAATGAAAACATATTTCTTGTTCATGGATAGGAAGACTCAATATAGTGAAAATGACAATCCTTCCAAAAGCAATCTACATGTGTAACGCAGTCCCCAAACAATCCCAATACAGAATATAAATTCATTTTTCAAAGGGGAAAAAATGCAATTGGCAAGTCTATTTGTAGGGGAAAGCACTTCTGAAAAACAAGAATGAAATGGGAAGCATAGCACTTCTGATCTCAAAAACAACTGCACATTTGTAATAATCAAAACAAGATGGTACTGGTACATAGAAGACCAATGCAACAGAATCAAGAACTCAGAAATTAATCCATCTATCTATCTATCGTCAACTGATATTCAACAAGGAAAAAAATCCAATCAAGTGGGAAAATAATAAACTCTTCAACAAATGATGCTGGAAAACTGGACCTGCAGAAATCTGAAGCAGGATGCACACCTCTCACCATATATAAAAATCAACTCAACAACCATAGTGACAACTGTCAAGAAGTGAAGATGTTATTATTGCACTGGTCCAATCTGTTGTCAAAGACCTCTTTGAAAGTGTTAAAGAGCAAGAATGTCAGTTTAAATATTAAAGTGCATCTGACCAAGCCATGGTATATTTTTCATGGCTTCCTGGTATGTGAAAGTTGGGCAATGAATAAAGAAGAATGAGGAACTGATGTCTTTGAATTGTGTTCCCAAAAAGTCTTGAGTATACCATAAACTGACAAAAGAACAAATCTATCTTAGAAGAAGAGCAGCCTGGTTTCTCCTTCTAGGAAAGTAATTGGAGACTTCATCTTGCATATTTTGAGCATGTTGCCATAAGGGGCTAGCTCTTAGCAAAAGACAACATTCTGGGTAGGTAAGAGAATCAATAAATAAAGGAAGACATTAAATGAGATGCAGTGGCACAGTGAGTACAGCAAAGAACTTAAATATGGTAGAAATTGTGAGGAGGGTGCAGGAAAGGGCAAAGTTTCAATAAGGAATTATATATGGTTGCTATGAATTCTAGTTGAGTTCATAGCACTTAATAGCATATTTATAATCGCACTTCAGAATCTGAAAGACATAAAATTAAAACTGGTGTTGAATAAAGTCTGAGGAATATTATTAATAATAAAAGAGAAATGAGGTTTGTAAAAAACTTGTAAGTCAGATTTGTAATATGTGTGTGTGTGTGTGTGTGTGTGTGTGTGTGTGTGTGTGTGTTCAAAAGGGGAAGGGAACGGCAGGGAAGGGAAGAAGGGATGCAGCAAAAGGGGAAGGCAATAAATCACTTAGATTACTGAGGGTGATGGGTGGAGGGGAGTAGTAATGGAATAGGAAAGATTCCATGAAGTCCTGAAGAGAAGGGTGGATAATAGGCGTAGATTAATAGTAATTAATGATATAAAATACAATGTATATGAATGACTGTATAAAATACAAAGTTATTTGAATGGTTGTAAGCAAACCAATTAAAAAAACCCCATAAAATAACCTTTTTTAATTTTTTTTAAAAAAGGTCCCAACCACCTTGTCAATAATATGAGATATAATTTCTCTTAACTCACCAGGACAGCCTTGATGTGGAAATTCTACCTCTAATATCCATGGCTCTTTCCCTTGTTTCAATTTGAAGATCGTGTTTGGCTTATTCATATGATATCCTATTGACAGAAAAAGTAAAATAGTACACATTCCTTGGAATTAAGAAACTCTGAGGATAAGGAAGTACCAATTCAAGAGCAAAGAAAGGAAGTTTCAGTTTTCAATGGAGTAGCAGAGATATAAATATTTTTATGCATATGAATACATAATTAACTAATCAACTTTGAGCGTTGTATGAAATGAAAGCTAATATAAGTGAACCCTATAAAAGGCTCACATATTCTAGCAACTGAGGAAAAAAAATGTGAACTACCAGAAGGGAAACTTTTCTTACCCACTGAGACTAGGTGACTGTAGTTTTCCAGCATCACATCCCTGTACAGAGTCCGCTGAGCAGGTTTCAGTAATTGCCACTCTTCCTTGGAAAATTCCACAATAATATCCTTGAATATCACTGGTCCCTGTAACAGTACATTTCCATTCAAACAGATGTGATCAGAATAAAGTGCCACTCAAAAGATACATATGAATTTTTTTTAATATGCCAACTGTAGAAATGGCTCTGAAAAGAGAAAATAGGATGCTGTTTTATATACTGATATATAGATAGAGAAATATTACTTAACATTTAATATTTATTAAGGAAATATGATATGAATGAAACACTTCATACTTAATATAAATGATATTTAGTAATATCCCAATCTGCCCATAGTTGTTCTGGGGGTAAAAACACAATAAAAGTAAATACTTCTGTTAGAAAAGACTTTCTGTTCTAGCTGCTATGGAGACAAATATGCAAATAGTTAAATGCAATCTAGCATAGTAGATACTGTAACAGAAACATATATGAGGTATACCATGGCCAGAAGTGGGAATAAAGTTATTTGCATTCAGTATTATATCTGAGTAAAACGACTGGAACAACACATCAGCAAAGGACTTCCAGAAGTCCAGGCTGGGTTTAGAAGGGGTCGTGGCCCTAAGGATACTATAGCTAATGTTAGATGGATCTTAGCTGAAAGCAGGGAATACCAGAGGAATGTATATCTGTGTTTCATTGGCTATGCAAAGACATTTGACTGAGTGGACCATAACAAACTGTGGCTGGCTGACTCTGAGAAGAATGGGAATACCAGAACACTTGATTGTGCTAATGAGAAACCTATACTTGGACCAAGAGGCAGTCGTCAGAACAGAGCAAGAAAACACTGCATGGTTTAAATTTGGGAAGGGTGTAAGCCAGGGATGTGTCCTGTCTCCATACAAAGAAGAACTGATACTGATTAATTGGTCTATTGCCAAAGAGTAATTAATGGACTACCAAAGATCAAGCAAAACTGTCTGGGAGGAAGTCCAACCAGGGTGTCTTTGGATGGTAAAACTTTGTCTCATATACTTTGGCCATGTTGTCGGGAGACACTAGTTCTTGGAAAAAGACATCATTCTTGGCAAGGTAGAAGCCAGTGAAAGAGATGAAGACCTTCATCCAGATGAATTAATTCAATGATTGCAATAATGGCAGAGATGATGAGGATGACACAGAATAGGGAAAGGTTCTAATTTATTGTTCATAGAGTTGTTATGAGATATAGTCGACTTGAGGTCACCTATTATTATTCTATGACAAAAAAGTACAATAGCGGGACTTGAATTGGGACACACCCCTGCAGCTCTGACCCACGACCCCCATCTTCAGGTATCGCATCCCTCCCCCTGCCCCAGCTTGCAACCCCCGCCAGCTCTGAATGTTGGGACTGGCCAAGGTGCTGCACGCAGACGCAGTGGACAGTGGGAGTGGACTTGAATTGGGACACACCCCTACAGCTCTGACCCATGACCCCCATCTTCAGGAATCGCATCGCTCCCCCTGACCCAGCTCGCGACCCCCTTGCCAGCTCTGAAATTTGGAACTTAAAGAAAAGGGGGGGGAAAACCAAACAAACAACAAAAACAAAAACAAAACCAAAAAACACACAAAAGAACAAAAATACATAGACCAAATTCATAGCATTTTTCAACATCACTTGAAAAAGTTGTAAAATATTGAAGATATAGTTTCTTTAGACTACAAAGTGCTGTTTGGCCCTACCACATTGACCCCATCAACCTAAGCAAAAGGAAAGTACTGGACATCTTTATAGAGAAGTAGTGACATCAAACCAAGAACCAACTAACACCTTCGTTTTCAACAACTCTTCCACTTCAATGTCTCGAAAGAAGCAGGGTACCTCACTCACCACGCAAGCCCAAAACAAGATACCTCCCCCAAAAAATGACACAGTAGCAATGGATTTCATGAAGCCAGAAAGTCTGATGGAACTTTCTGATGCAGAATTTTGAAAAAAGATGATTGAATGTTTTCAATGGATGAAAAACAAACTTGAAGAATTACAGGGCACTACAGTAAAAAATCAAGAGGAACTTAAAAAAAATTCCAAAACAATACAGAGAAAACAAACGAGGCATGAGAGGCACTGGGAAAACAAGAAATCATAATTCAAAATATGGAATCGAAGGTTTCTGATGCTGTCAACATGATGGAGGAACATACAAATAGAGGTGAAGAGGTGGAAAACAGAATTAGTGCAGTAGAAGATAGAATTTCCACCACAGATATAACTGAGAAAAAAGCAGAAGCAAAAAAGAAGAAAACTTAAGAATAATGTGGGATACCATTAAAAGAAATAACATCAGCATCATTGAAATCCCAGAACGGGAAGAAGAGAGTAAAGGCACTGAAAAAGTTGTGGAAGAATTACTAGAGGAAAACTTTCCAGGCATAATGAAGAATGACAGAATATATATTCAAGAAGCTGAGCGAACGCCATATAGAATAGACCCTAAACGAAAAACACCAAGACATATCATTGTCAAATTTGCTAGAACCAAAGATAAGGAGAAAATA
>NW_006400277.1:78151-91744 GCF_000299155.1 Elephantulus edwardii
CTAAATAAAAAAAGTACAATACCTAAAATTTAAAATTCACTAATGAAATTCTACAGTATATTTACTTATTGTAAATGAATATTTAGACAGCAAATTAGTTTCCCGTTCATACATATTATATGATGTTAATTACAATGCTCACATTGTTACTACACTCTTTCTGCTTCTTTCCTGGGAATGCTATTTGCATTAATCCTATCTTCTAAGATTTCTCCCTTGGCAAATATTGCCTTGTTGGTCTTATGTCGTAAATTATTCTAAGAAATAAGTGCCTCCCTGGTCACCTTGTAGACCTGTTAACTGTTTGGCTAAAAGTTGAGAAATGTGGTTAAAGTAATGTTATGGATTAGGGGTAAGATTCAGTCAATGACTTAATCTTGCTTGGATCAACAATCAACATCCTTGATATCAGTCATCAAAAGATCAGGAAATGTTTTACATTGGACAAGTTTGCTGTCAGAGACCTTTCCAAAACACTTAAGAGCAATTTGAAGACTATGGTGTGCCTGATTCAGTCCATGGTCATTTTCAGTCACCTTTTATGCATCTGAGAGTTGGAACAATGGAAATGGATAACAGAAGAAGAATTTATGCCTTTGAGTTGTGGTTCTAGAGAAGACTGCTGAGTATTCCATGGATTTCCAAAAGAATAAACAGCCATGTCTTGGGAAAAGTGTAGCCAGAGTGCTCCTTGGAGGCAAAAAAAAGACAAAGGTTTATCTCTTATACTTTGGATATGTTAACAACAGGAGTGATTAAGAGCCAAACTCTTTGGGTTCCATAATTCTCTATCAGACCAGTAAGCATGGTCATTTTTATGACTGAGTTTTGTTTCACATATTTCACTCCTTTTGTTCAAGACTTTTTTCTATTGCCTCTATATATTTTTAAAAAAAATTTCTATGTGATTTTAACAAAAGTTTACAGTAACTTTAATTCATTCATTGTTGCATGTTTCCCTCCCTTCTCATCCCTTACCCCTCCTTCAGTCCACTTTGCAATGTAACTCTTCTTCCAGATTATTGTCATAAATAAAACACCCAGTTACATATTTCTTTTAGATAGTTCTTCCCGTTATATGTTTCAGTGCAGTGTTATTATTTGTCCACTCTTTTCCTATTCTCTTCCCATCCCCTCACTGCAGTGCTGTTAGTGGTGTTAGGCAGTACTTGTCCTTTTTTTTTTATTTTTTTCTGTGTTGCCACCTGTGCAAACCAAGGTGTACCCAAAACTTGAATACCTTTTAATAGTCTTTTAATAATCAGAGGGAGTGTTCAGGAGTGATGGGAGGTAAAAAGTTAAGAATCTCTAGGTTGGGTTGGGGCACTGGGGTCCAGAGAATCCTCAAACATGCTGAGGAGGTTCCAGGGCTCAAAGGACAGTAAGGAACCCTCAGAAGGTTCTGAGTGCATGTTGCTCAGGTCGAGGGGGTCCCGGAAGCTGTTGTCCTTCCTATTGCTGGAGAACCTGTGGTCCTGGAGGAAAGTGCAGTGGGGTGAACAAGGAGGGGTGGCCAGTGGGGCTGGAGGCTGCAGCCAGCTGGCAGGGCAGGCCAGCGAGTGGTAGAGCCAGTGCAACAGGGAGACCAGGACATGGAACAGGGAGACCAGGGCCAGCCACAGTGCCCACCTTCGGCTCAGGGCATTGGCTGCCGTGCACCATAGGAAGCTCCAGGGCCTAGGCTCCTTGAGCATGGGGAGTGACAGGAGCACCCTGGCAGTTGCCCACAGTGTAGGGTCCAGCTCCAGCATCATGGCAAGAACAGCTCAGAAGACAGTTCTGAAGTGAACTCAGGGGGGCAGGTAGCTCTGGTGTAGCTGCTGCCAGCCCTCACCACCACAGGGCAGCTCCATGTTGCAGGCCACTTCCAGAATGGTGAGGCCTAGACTGAATATGTCTGTGCTGTCCCATAAGAATCCTGAAGTAGTTCAGGGGCCATGTAGTGGGGGACCCCTCTTGGGCCTCACTGGCCCCAGCAGATCCCAGCTCCACCAACAGCCCAAAGTCACCCAGCTTACAGCCCTCACAGGCCCAAGAAGATGTTGGTGGGCTTGATGTCAAGGTGGACCAGGCTCTGGCCATGCAGGTGGGCTAGGGCCAGCAGAGTGTCCCTCAGGTAGCTCCAGACCTGGGCCTCGGGCAAGCTGGTGCCTTGGGCCTCGCAGTGCTGCTGCAGGCTCAGCCCACACAGCTCCATCTGCAGGTACAGCAGGCCACGCTCTTCCCAGGCGTGCTCCAGCTGCATGCAGCGGGGGTGCTGCCCCACCTTCTCGTGGCCCCTCACCTAGACCAACTTGTGAACTTGGTCTTTGGGGCCTCCGGAAGGCAACAGGGAGCACTTGATGGCATTGAGCTGGCCATTCTCCTTGGAGTGCACCTTCTCACTGGGTCGCACACATCTCTGGTCCACTATCAGCAGCGATGGACTGTGAGTTCTTTCTGGGCAGGACCACAGCTGAGCCTGTGTGAGTGCGGAGAAGCCCTGGTGAATGGTCAGGAGAGGGGCTTTTCAGTACTTGTCCTTTTTTATGAGATATTTCACTCAGCATGTCACTACTGGTGAGAATGTAAAATGTACAACCATTATGGAAGGTGGTCTGGTATTTTCTCAAAAAGGTGGAAATAGAAAAACCACTTGACACAGCAATTCCACTACTGTATATGCATCCTAAAGAAACCAGAGCCAAGACTCAAACAGATATATGCAGCATTTATTGCTGTATTATTTACAATAGCAAAGAGACGGAAACAATCACACAAGAATGAACTATAATAAATGCACAACAAAACAAACACTATACTAAAGAATGAGGAATCCTCAAAAACACTACATAATATGGATTTATCTGGAATATTTATCCATGAGTGAAATAAAAGTAAAACATTAGGAAAGGCAAACTTTCCCAGAAAGGACTTCCAGTACAGTGAGTGGCCCACACCATAGACTGAACTTTTATTTTTAAATAAATATTCATCTTATATTTTTTTGCTTACAGATTAGTATCCATTGTATTTCACACTATCTTTCATTTACATTGTGTTTTATACAATCATTTCCATTCATTATATTTTATGAAATTAATCAACACTGAACTATGCTCATCATTGTCCTGTCTTCCTAGATCCCTGCCAGATTTTTCCATTTTCTTTACTTAATCCTCTCTCCACCCACCAAATTGTGTGACCCTATGATTTCCCCCTGTTCAACTTCACCCCATCCCCAAAATGAAGCAATAACACCATAAAGATAACAAGTATTAATAACTTATGCAAACATAATAGAAATGGTATAATATCAGGAAAAACGTCACATGATGTCAAGAAAGCAGCAGGCAGCATCAACCATTGAAGTAAAACAAATCAAAACTTTTCAGGAAAAAAAAAATCAGAGCATATTGTAGATCCAGTGAAAAACCCAGAGTCAGAGAGGCATAAGATATATATTGCTACAGAGTCATACAAATAGCTATGGAAAAAAAAGGTACAAATGCTGGAAGAAATAATAGAAGCCAGAAATAAAGTGAATACCCAGAATCAGAGAACCAAAAGAAATATATTGATATGCAGTTATTTGAAAACATATAGAAGAAGATATAAATGATAAAAGAAACAATAGAAACCAGTAAGAAAGCAAATACTAAAGACAAAAGGACCCAGAAGAAACATATCAATGAGGAGAAACTTGTGAACAACTACAGAAGAAAGTGTGAAAGAGGAAAGAAATAATTGAAACTATATCTAAAGAGGCACAAGTCCTTAAAAAAAGCATCACAAGACAGAAAGGGTACAGCCAACAAAGTACTGGAAACAACAAAAATGCATGAAAATGCAATTCAGAATATTAAGACTGAAATAGCAGAAGTGTCCAATAGACTGAAAGGACAAAAAGGTAAAACAGAAGAGATAGACCAGAGAGACAGTGAGCTGGTAACAAGAACTTTAAGGGAAACATACTAGAAGAAAATTCAGAGATGAGACAATGAAAATTAAGAACACATTAGAATCATGTGGGATGACATCAAAAGGAACAACATATATACGGATGGAATTGCAAAACAAGAGAGGGATAGGGAATTCACTGAGAAAATTGTGGATGTTCTAGAAGAAAACTTCCCAGGTATTATGAAGAATGGATAAATCCATATTCAAGAAGCCCAATAAACACCAAAGAGATGAGACTCAAAAAGGAAAACATCAAGATTTACAGTAAAAAAAATTATCATAAGCAAACTCTCCAAAATAAAAAAAGGACAGAATACTAAAAGCAGCATGAGAAAAACAAAGTCACCCACAAAGGAGAAACTATTAAGTTCTGACTTCTCAGCAGAAATCATGCAAGCAAGAAGACAATGAGATGAAAACAGCTTCCAGCCAAGGATCCTGTACAGAAAAGCTGTCCATCAAATATGAAGGAGAAATTAGGTCATTTGCAGAGAAGAATAAAGAAATTTGTGAAAACAAGATCAACTCTACAAGAACTTTTGAGAGAAGTCTTTCACACAGAGACACTAAAGGAAAGTGGATGGACCATAGTAATCAGAAACATCAGAAAAAGAAACACAGCAAAAAGGCAACAATAAAACCTACCTGCAAAAATCATACTTAATGTGAATGGACTAAAAGCACCAAATAAGAGAAAAAGAGTAGATGAATGGGTAAAAAAAAATTAAAACCAATCTATATATTGCCTACAACTGACATATCTAAGAAATGAGGAGACAGACTAAAACTCAAAGGCTAGAAAACAAAATATACTAAGCAAATGCATCTACAAAAAAGCAGGAGTAGCAATGCTAATCTCTGTTAAAATAGACTTCAGCATGAAAACCACCATAAAAGATATGGAGGAGTGTAACACACTGATAAAAGGCACAAAAGATCAAGAAGACATAACACTGGTCAACACTTATAAACCAAATGAAAAAGTTGCAAAATAAACAAAGTCAGCAGAATTGAAGAAAGTAACAGCACCACAATAGTGGTAGGAGATTTTAACATACCACTCTCACCAAAGGATAACAGCACCACAATAGTGGTAGGAGATCTTAACATACCACTCTCACCAAAGGATAGATCAACTCAAAAGAAAAGTTAAAAAGACACAGAAGATCTAAACTATACATTCAGCCAACTCCACCTTGTGGGCGTATTGTGAGTACTGCACCCAACTAAAAGTCAAATTATTTTCTTCTCAAGTATACATGATACATTCTCCAGAATCAATGACATATTAGGACAAAAAGCAAACCTCAATTACTTTAAAAAAAATTGAAATAATACAAAGTATCTTCCCAGACAAGAATGCAATAAAACTAGAAATTGATCAGAAGGGGATGAAACTTAAAAAAATCACTGTGAAAATTCTTTCCATGTCTTTTGCCCATTTTGTAATTGTATCATCAGTCTTTTTCTTGTGGAGGCCATGTAGGATTCTGTAAAATTTTTATATGAGACCCTTGTCTGAAATGGTGCTGCCAAATGTTTTTTTACCCAATCAGTAGGTTTTCTTTTCACTTTGCTGAAAAAAGTTTTTTATATGCACAGGGATTTAATCTTTGAAGGTCCCATTCATCAGTTTTATCCTCTTCAGATAGAGCATTTAAGGCTATATTTGATAGTGTTTTTATACCATAGACTAGGCCATCTAAGATTGATCCCAGTTTGTCTTTAATTAACTTTACAGTTTGGGGCTTCACTCCCAGGTCTCTGATCCATCTTGAGTTGATTTTTGTGTATTTTGAGATGTGGATCCTGTTTCAGCTTTCTGCAGGAAGCAGTCCAATTTTGCCAGCACCATTTGTTGAAGAAATTGTCATTTTCCCCATTTGATAAGTTATATGTCCTTGTCAAATATTGTTGACGATAGATAGCTGGGTCCATTTCTGGGTTCCCAATTCTGTTCCATTGGTCTGTGTGCCTGTCATTGTACCAGTACCATACTGTTCTGGTTACTACCTCTGTGTTGTAGGTTTTGAGGTCAGGGAGTTCTACACCTCCCACTTCACTTTAAAAATTTTAGGAGTCTCTTTCCTCTCCAAAGAAACTTGACAATTTCCCTTTCAATCTCCTTGAAAAATAAATTTGGTATCTATATTGGGATTGTATTGAACATGTAGATTTTTCACAGAGGAAGACATTCAGATGGCCAACAGACAAATGAAGAAATGCTCAAAATCACTGGCAATAAGAGAATTGGAACTCAAAACCACAATGAGATACTACCTTACTCCAGTAGCAGTGGCAAAATTTAACAGGAAAGCAAGTAATAAATGTTGGAGAGGATGTATTGAGATAGGAACTCTTATATACTCTTAGTGGGGTTGTAAAATGGTACAGCCACTCTGGAGGCAGTTTGGTGTTTCCTCAGAAAGCTAAATATAGAAATTCCAATTGACCCAGGTATTCCACTGTTTGGAACATACCCAGAAAGAATGAGAACTGAGCCACAAATGGAGACTTGTATACCAGTGTTCATAGCAGCATTACTCATCATCACAAGAACATGGCAACAGCCCAAATGCCCAACCACAATAGAATGGATTGAGAAAATATGGTACATTCACACAATGAAATACTACACAGCACACAGGAGTAATGATTTTGTAAATCACTACCTAACTTGGGAGGGACTGGAGAGCATTATGCTGAGTGAACTAACTTAATCCCATGAGGAAAAATACTGTATAAAGCCATTATTGTACAATTAGTATGAGTAACCAAGGGGGAGAGGGGGGAGCAGAGAGGTGAGGATGGGAGGCGAGTGGTGGGTGGTTAATCATAGGCTCACACAATATGATGGGGGGGGCAGGGTGAAGGAAATGGGAAAGATCCTGTATAAAAAATAATGTATAAGAACTTTCCAAATAAGCAAGTATTAAACCCCCCCCAACAACTTATAAAATGACCCATGTGGATGCTAAATAACACCCTGTTAGAACATGACTGGGTTATAGAAGAAATAATGAGATAAAAAATTCCTCAAAATAAATTAAAATGAAAACACAACATACCAATACCTCTGAGATGCAGCTAAGGCAGTCCTCATGGAGCAGTTCATATCAATAGGCAAAAACATAAAAAATGAAGAAAGTAAAATTAATTATCTAACTCAACACCTCTATCAAATAGAAAAGAACAACAATCAAACCCCATAGCCTCTAGAAGAAAGGAAATTATAAGGACAAGAACCAAAATAAATGAGATAGGAAACAGAAAATAAATTGAAACCATCAACAAGACCAGGAGCTGGTTTTGTGAAAGGTTCAATAAAATAGACAAGCCATTGATAAACTTTACAAAAGAACAAAAAAAGAGATAAAACATAAGTAACTTGATTGAGATATGATAAAGGTAACATCATAACAGAACCAAATGACATCAAATGAATAATATCAGAATATTATGAACACTTACACTCTTATAAATTTGAAAATCTAAAAGGAATAGACAAATTTCTTGAAACTCATGCCCTACCCAGACTGACAGGGGCAGATGTAGAAAACTTGAACAGACCCATCCACAAAAGAAGAAATTTAACAGTTCATAAAAAGACTTCTCCACAAAAAATGTCCTACACCAAATGGCTTCTCAGTTGAATTCTACCAAATATTCAGAGAATATCTATTACCAATACTGTTTAAAATTATGTTTTAAAAAAAGAAAAAAGGAAGTGATTATATGAAGCAAGCATAATCCTAATACCAAAACCAGGCAAAGATATTATCCCAAAAGAAAACTATAGTCTAAAATTTCTCATGAATATAAATGTAAAAATTCATAACAAAATCTTGGTCAATAGAATTCAATAGAGTTGTTGATGCTGAGTCGAGTACAACTCATAGCGACCCTCTGGACAAATGATCTGAACCCTATTCTGTCCTGCACCATCCTTGACACTTCCTGACACACCAGAGCACACTGCAGCAGTCACTGTGTCAATCCACCTGGTCTTCCCCTCCTCACCAACTCTCCACCCTTCCTAGCATCAGGTCCTTTTCCAAGGAATAACCTCCCTCCTAGCAACATGCCCAAAGTATGTGAGGTGAATATATCAACATGACAATGTGTTGTTGTTGTTATGTGCCATAGAGTCACTTGTGACTCATAGCAACCCTATGTACAACAGCTTTAAACTCTTCTCTGTTCTGTGCCAATCTCATTGTCTCCGACACACTCATCCTGATTGCCCCAGTCACCAAATCAATCCATCTCCCAGAGGGCTTTCCCCTCCTGTGCCTGCCCTCCACCCTCTCAAGCATGATGTCCCTCCCCAAGGACTGGTCCCTCCTTACAACATGACCAAAGTATATCAGATGAAGCCTCAGAATCCTTGCCTCCAAGGAGCAGCCTGGTTTAACCCTCTCCAGGATGAATCTGTTTGTTTTCTTAGCCATCCATGGCA
This sequence comes from Elephantulus edwardii, assembly GCF_000299155.1. Classification (NCBI taxonomy): domain Eukaryota; kingdom Metazoa; phylum Chordata; class Mammalia; order Macroscelidea; family Macroscelididae; genus Elephantulus; species Elephantulus edwardii. Next base: position 86,553 of record NW_006400277.1, read on the forward strand.
CTCTCAGCATTCTTCTCAACACCAAAGCTCAAAATTATCAGTTCTCCTTCTATCCTCCCTAGTCATTGTCCAGATCTCTGACGCATAACAAGTGATTGCACAGACCATGGCCTGTACCAAACGCACCTTAGTCTTCAGAGACACATAGTTGCTCTTGAGTACTTTAGAGAGGTCCCTAACAGCAGACTTTCCCACCGCAATATGTCTTTTAATTTCCTGGCTGCTGGTGCCAAGAGTGTTGATTGTAGAACCAAGCAGACTAAAGCTGTGAACAATCTCAATCTCTTCACCATCCATCCTGATGCTGCTAATTGGTCCAGTGCAGAGAATCTTTGTCTTCTTGACATTGAGCCACCTCAGTCCATATTGAAGGCTGCAGTCCCTGACCCTCAGCAGCAGGCACTTCAGGTCCTCCTCAGTTTCAGCAAGCAATGTTGTGTCATCTGCATAATGCAGATTATTGATAGATATTTCACATTTCTCCTCATAGAGCTCAGCCTCCCGGATGATCTGTTCTGCATATAGGTTGAAAAGGTATGGAGATAGGACACATCCCTGGCATACGCCCTTCCCAATTTTGAACCATGAGCAGTGTTTCCTTGCTCTGTTCTGACAACTGCCTCTTGGTTCAAGTATAAGTTTCTCATTAGCACAATCAAGTGTTCTGGGATTCCCATTCTTTTCAGAGTCAGCCACAGTTTGTTATAGTCCACACAGTCAAACGCCTTTGCATAATCAATGAAGCACAGATAGACATTCCTCTGGTACTCCCTGCTTTCAGCCAAGATCCATCTAACATTAGCTACAATAACCCACATACCACGACCCCTTCTAAACCCAGCCTGGAATTTTGCCAGTTCTCTGCTGATGTGCTGTTCCAGTCGTTTTTGGATAATCTTCAGCAGAATCTTGCTTGCATGTGAAAATAACGATATTGTTCTATAGTTTCCACACTCTGTTGTGTCACCTTTCTTTGGAATGGGAACAAATATAGATCTCTTCCAGTAAGTTGGCCAAGTGGTTGTTCTCCAGATTTCTTGACACAGTTTGGTGAGCACATCCAGGATAGCATCTGTTAGCTGAAATATGTCAATTGGTATACCATGTATTCCTGGGGCCTTATTTTTTGCTATTTCTTTCAAAGCAGCTTGAATTTCTTCCTTCATCACCATAGGTAGGATTCATAAAAGGTATGTAAAGATGTTTCAATATAAGAAAATCAGTGAATGTAATTCATCACATTAGCAAAGCAAATAACAAGAATCACACGATCCCAGCACCTGATGCAGAAAAGGTCTTTGACAAAACCCAACATCCTTCCTGATTAAAACACTCAGCAAAATAGGAAGAAGGTAGTGTCCTCAACAATGTGAAAAGTACATAAACAAAACCAAGATCTGATATCATTCTCAAAAGGGAATGACTAAAAGCACCCTCCTTGCAAATGGGGACCAGACAAGGATGCCCACTGCCACCATTCCTATTCTATATTGTTTTGGAAGTACTTGCTAATAGTTGCTAGGGTAATATAGCAGGAGGAGGAAATAAGAGCCATACAGATCTGCAAAGAGTTGATGAAACTGTTATATGCAGATGATATGATACTGTATACAGAAAACCCCAAGGACTTAAAAAAAAGCAACTGTTAGAGCTAGTAGATCTAGTTAGTAGAATAACAGGATACAAGATAAACATATAGAAGTCAGTGGGATTCTTCTACAATAGCAAAGAAAACAAAGAGAAGGAAAATAAGAAAGAAATACCACTTATAATCATCCACCACAAATTGAGATACTTAGAAATAACCCTAACTAGAGACACAAGAGACCTTTATAAAGAAAACTACAGAACACTTCTTTGAGAAACAATAATAGACTTAAACAAAAGGGAAAATATTCCATATTCATGGACAGAAAGTCTCAATCTAATGAAAATTATAATCTTACCAAACACAATCCACACATTTAATGGAATTCCAATAAAGATACCAAATCCACTTTTCAAAGAGATAGAAAAGGTAGTTCGCAAATTACTTGGAGGGGAAAAAAGACCCAGAATAAACAAAGCACTTCTGAAAAATAAAAATGAAGTGAGAGGCATAGCATTCCCTGACCTGCAAACTTATTACACAGTTGTAATAACTACAACAGCTAGGTATTGGTACAACGACAGGGACATAGACCAATGCAATAGAATTCAGAACCCAGAACTTAACCCATCTATCCCTAGTCATGTCTGCTCTGCCGACCCCCACGTGGGGCCCAAAGAACACCAAAATTGCCCTGAGCCCTCAAACGTGCCATGCCTCAAGAAGCCAGAGTCCGGATTCAGCTGACATTAAATCTCCCAAGGCCCTAGGCGGGACCTTCCAGGGTCTTACCAACCCAGCACGCCCAAATGCTGGCAAAGTCCTTCCACCAGACCCCCAGTTCATCTGGCATGTCTTTCACTGTTTTTGTTCAGACATTCCTCTAGGTCATATAGCCCTGGTGTACAAGTTGCTGTACAGCGGTAACTTGTGGTTGCTGTGAGGCTGAACACTGTGATACTGATATGCCAAATGCGTTAATGGCTGGTTACCCAATGCGGACAGAGAGTGGGCGGAGCTCCCCATTAAAACAAGTTTAGAAGGAGGAGTGGCATCCACTTCCGTAATAGCTTGCCTCCCGAAACTCTATGAACCTGGAGAGAGGATGAGAGACACCCAAGCATTGAGTATTCTCCTTCATATGGTCGTTATGAGTCGCCTGCGACTTGATGGCACTTAACAACAAACAACAACATCCATAGTCAACTGATATATGGCAAGGAAACAAAGCCTATCAAATGAGGAAATGACAATTTCTTCAACAAATGGTGTGGGTAAAACTGGACCGTTACCTGTAGAAAGCTGAAACAGGATCCACATCTCACACCATACGCAAATATCAACTCAAGGTGCACCAGAGTCCTAGCAGTAAAGCACCAAAACATAACTGTCATAAGAAAAAAACAATTTGGCTCAACTTAGAAGGCCTAGCCTATGGTATAAAGAAGTTGACAAATACTGCCAGAAATGCACCATCTGGAGTGGATAAAATTGATGAATGGGACCTTCTAAAGATTAAATTCCTGTGTGCATCAAAAACTTTTCCCAACAGGATGAAAAGAAAACCTCCTGACTGGGAAAAAAAAAAAACAAAACATTAGACAGTACCATCTCAGACAAGCATCTCTTAATAAAAGTTTACAGAATACAACAAGGTTTCCACAAGAAAAAAGACTGATAACCCAATTACAAAATGGGCAAAAGACATGGAAAGATTTTTCACAGAGCAAATCATTTGGATGGCAAATAGACACATGAAGAAATGCTCAAAATCACTGGCAATAAGAGACATGCAAAACCACAATGAGATGATATCATCTCACCTCAGTGGCAATGGCAAAATTTAACAGGACAGAAAGCAATAAATGTTGGAAAGTATGCGGAGAGACAGGAATTTTCATACAGTGTAATGGGACCTCTCCAAAGTACTGAAGAGCAATGGAGTCTCTCTGGAGACTAAGGTGTGTCTGATACAGGCCATGGTGTTTGCTATCACTTGTTATGCATCAGAGACTTGGACAGTGACTAAGGAGTTTAGAAGGAGAATTGGTGCCTTTGAGCTGTGGTGCTGGAGAAGAGTACTGAGGGTACCATGGACTGTTAGGAAAACAAACAGATTCATCCTGGAAAGGGTTAAACTGGGCGGATCCCTGGAGGCAAGTATTCTAAGGCTCCATCTAACATCTTTTGGACATGTTGTAAAGAGGGTCTGGTCCTTGGAGAGGGACATCATGCTTGGTAGGGTGGAAGGAAAGCGCAGGAGGGGAAGGTCCTCTACGAGGTGGATTGATTCAGTGACTGGGGTAACTGGTATGGGTGTGTCGGAGACAGTGCAATTGGCACAGGACAGGAGAGAGTCTAGGGCTGTTGTACATAGGGTTGCTATGAGTAGCAAGCGACTCGACAGCCCATAACAACAACAACCACCACTCTTGTAGTCAATTTGTTGTTTCCTTAAAAAGCTGGACACAGAAATTACCTATGACTCAGCTATTCCACTACTAGGAACATACCTTAAGGAAATTAGAACTGAGAGACAAATGCTGATTTGCACACCAATGTTCATAGCAGAGTTATTCACTATCACAAGAACATAGAAACAGCTCAAATATCCAACCACAACTGAATGGATTGAGAAATTGTGGTACATTCACACGATGGAATACTACGCACTATGGAGGAGCAATGATTTGGAAAAATACTACATAACTTGATAGAGACTAGAGAGCATTATGCAGAGTGAACTAACTCAGTCTCATAAGAAAAAATAAGATTATTATTATTATAAAAAATAGAAGAATAAGTAGTAAAACGTATGGGAATCAAAAGGGGGGAACAGGTAGGAGTAGAGGGGTGAAGATGGGCTGGCAATAATTCATGGTCACAAAATTTGGTGGGTGGAGGGCTGGAGAAAAAAAAATGAGAAAGATCCTTCAGGGATCTAGAAAGACAGGGTGATGGTGGTGAATAATTTTAGAAAATTGAATTGGAATGATTGTTGTTGCTGTTGTTGTTGGTGGTGGTGTTAAGTGCCGTTGTGTCCTAGGTGACTCATAGCGACCCTATGAATGAAAGACCTAGAAACTTGTATAACTTTTGTCCTTTCTCCAGGTTCATAGGGTATAATTCAAAGATAGAATGAAACACAATTAAGAATTAAGGATACCGTGAAAGAAACTGTATATTAATTTTGTATGGAAACTAATATAAAATATCTTTTAAAAAAAGAAAAAGTTAAAATCATTGTCTGAAGGGCAGAAGTGCTTCACAGCTGACCCTCCAGTAGGTTTCCAAAACTATAATTCACATAAGAAGTGACTGCTCAACTTACTCTCTTGGAGACTTTGGTGAATTCAAACTGCTAGAGATTCATGACTTTGGGGTAGTAGCAAAATTCCCTATAATCTAAAGTGTCACCCAAGCAGATATATGCACATCCAGGTTTATCATGGCTTTGTTCACAATAGCAAAGGGTTGGAAACAAACTAAGTGCCCATCAACAAACAAATGGATAAAAAAGCTGTGGTATATATTTTGATACAATGGAATACTATGCTGCATTGAAAAACAAGGAACTCAGGAAATGTTATTAAAAATGGTTGAC
>NW_006400277.1:95571-96035 GCF_000299155.1 Elephantulus edwardii
CCTGAATCTCTGACCCGCGACCCCCATCTTCAGGTACTGCATTGCTCCCCCCCCCGACCCGGCTGGCGCTCCCCCACTGCCAGCTCTGAACTTGGGGACTAGCCAAGGGCTGTGCGCAGGCACAGTGAACGGTGGGAGTGGACTTGAATTGGGACACACCCCTGCATCTGTGACCCGCGACGCCCATTTTCAGGGACTGCATTGCTCCCCCCCGACCCGGCTCGCGGCCCCCACGACAGCTCTGAACTTTGGGACTGGCCATGGGCTGTGCGCAGAGGCAGTGAACGGTGGGGGTGGACTTGAATCGGGACACTCCCCTGCATCTCTGACCAGCGACGCCCATCTTCAGGGACTGCATTGCTCACCCCCGACCCGGATGGCGCTGCCCCCCCTGCCATCTCTGAACTTAGAGACTGGCCAAGGGCTGTGCGCAGGCGCAATGAACGGTGGGAGTGGACTTGAAT
>NW_006400277.1:126228-130499 GCF_000299155.1 Elephantulus edwardii
GAAAGATGGGATAAATTATGTATACTGCATTGAAACAGATGAGAGAGAGAACTGTTTTAAAGGGAGATATGATTATGTATTATTGTCATGACATGAATCAGAAGGAAGGCTGCATAGTGGAGTGGATTTGGTGGGAGAGATTGTATAACAATGAAAGAATTTTTCTTCTACTTTTCAAAGAGAAGAGCGAATTGGGGGGAGGGGGGAGGCAGGGAGAAAAGTGCAACAATGAGTGAATGGAAATCCAAAATCTCTAAATTTTCATTAAAATTAATTTTTTAAAAAAGAAAAAATTGCTTCCTGCATGATTGTATATTTGAGGTATTTCTAGAAATTATCTTCAGTGCTGTTAGGATTTAAACAACGTTTTAGAATAAAGACTGGTTTTCACTTTAAAAAAAGAAGTTCATATAATGTTGCCACTACTGGACTCCAATCTCCTTTAAACAGCTAATTCTTACATCTGTGTGTGTGTGTATACGCACACACACACACACACACACACACACACACACATATACAAATAAACTTTAGCATGTATATGCTATATAAGTGTTTATATATAAACTTTAGCAAATACACACACACACACACACTCAATTTAGCAATCACCTCAACTCCTATAAAATGTCTCAAGGTGCTCACTTTATTTTAAATTGGAAAGCATTTTTTTGAAACAAATAGGAATGGATCTTGGCTGAAAGAGGAGAGCACCAGAGGAATGTCTTTCTGTGTTTCATTGACAATGCAAAGGCATTTGACTGTGTGGATCACAACAAACTGTGGCTAACTCTGAGAAGAATGGGAATCCCAGAACACTTGATGGTGCTTATGTGAAACCTATACTTGGATCAGGAGGGAGTCATCAGAATTGAGCAAGGAAATACTGCCTGGTTTAGGAAAAGTATACACTAGGGATGCATCCTATCTCCATACCTTTTCAATCTATATGTGGAACATATCATACAAAAAGGCTGGACTTTATGAGGAGAAATTTGGCATTAGGATTGGAGGAATGTGTAATGCAGTCAACACAACCTTGCTTGCTGAAATTGAGGAAGACCTGGGGCATTTGCTGCAGAAGGTCAAGGACTACAGCCTTAAATATGGATTGAAGCTCAAAATCAAGAAAACAGATCCTCACCACTGGGTCAATTGGCAGCTTGGTGGTGAAGAGATTGAGATTGTTAACAACTTCAATTTGCTTGGCTCCACAATCATTACTCTTTGTACCAGCAACCAGGAAATAAAAAGAAAAATTGCACTGGGAAAATCTCCTATCAGGGATGTCTCCAGAGTATTAAAGAACAACAATGTTAGTCTAGAGACTAAGATGTGCCTGATCTGATTACTTGCTATGCATCAGAAAGCTGGGCAATGATGAGGGATGATAGAAAGAGAATTGCTATCTTGAGTTGTGGTGCTGGAGAAGAGTATTGACTATATCATGGACAAAAAGGAGAACAAATTGGTTTGTCCTGGAGAGAGTGAAATGAAGCTGCTCCTTAGAGACAACAATTCTGAAGCTCCATCTGACATACCTTGGCCATGTTGCAAAGAGGGAGAAGGACATCATGCTGGGGAGGGTGGAGGGAGAGTGTAAGAGAGGAAGAAAATCAATGAGATGGATTGACTTAGTGACTGGGGTAATGGGGGCAAGTGTGTCAGAGACAAGGAAGTTCACTCAGGAGAGATCAGGGTTCTGAGCTGTTGTACATAAGGTTACTATGCGTTGCAAGCAACTCAATGGTACATAACAACAACATAACAAAATTGGATGATGCAACTAAGTATGTGGTAGCAGTTCTCTAAAGGTTGGGAGTAAGGCATCAGAGTAGTAAAGTATGTCTCAAGGTGTTAGAAATTCTGCATGGCAGGCACTCCTCAGGTCCCCTCAAAAAAAATCACTCTTGCTGACTGAGACTCAGATCCCATGCCTACTGGAGAGAAAGTCTTTGATGGTACCTTCAAATAATTTGAAGCCACTAGTAAACTAAATCTAATTTAATCTCAGAGCCATCTCAAATATATGTTAGACTGCTTGGGATCCTGCTCAAGCAAAACCAAAACCCAGAATGTGTTCTTTTTCTTCTGGAGGGATTCCTTAACACACAATACCTAGAACGTAATTAAAAAAAAAAACAACAAAACAAAAAAATCTACAAAACACATTCACTAGGAAAAAGAAATAAAAAGGTCCATACTAATACAAAAAGCACACACCAAAGCACACACATGAATAGCTGATATGTTGGAATCAATAGACAAGGTTTATAAATTAGCAATGGTAAAAACGTTAAAGGAACAGGTGAGGAAAATAGACAATATAGAAACTCAGATACTCACTGCCATTCAGTCAGAACGGAATCATAGCTAACAGTCCAACAGTTTTCCAAGATTATAAATCTCACAGGAGGAGGCTGTTCATCTTTCATCTTTGGAGCTTCTTGTGGATTAGAGTACTGACCTTTGGCAGTGTAAGTCCCTACAAACTATGCCATCAGAACTCCCTTAGCAGATGGAAATCTTACAGAGAAATAAATTGGGGGCAGGGGAAAGAGAAACAGGGATAGTGTCTCCTGTTATAATTTATTTCTATAAACTAGAAGTTATAGATTATTTCTATAACAAAAAGATGGAATTCTCAGGAATGGATTTTATGGGCTTAGAAACAGAATGAACAGGGAAGAAAGGAATCAGGAACTTGAAAAGTACATTACAAATTACCCAAAGTAAAGTGTATTACTAAAAATACACTAATAAATGGAGACATTTGAGACAGTATCTAGACAGTCAACATTGTTGTTGTTGTTGTTGTTTTAAAGTGCTGTTGAGTTGTAGACAACTCATAGTGACCCTATGAATGAAAGACCTGAACACTTGTATAACTTTCATAATTTCTCCAAGTTCATAGAGTTTCTGGAGGCAAGCTATTTTGGAAGTGGACACCACTCCTGCTTCCAAGCTTGTTTTAATTGGGGAGCTCCATCAAACACTGTCCACCCTGGGTAACCATTAACACATCTGATACAACAATGTCATAGTATTTAGCATCATTGTAACCATAAGTTACCACTCCACAGAAAATTGACAGACCAGTGTTATACCACTTAGAAAAATGTTTGACCAAGAGTGAATTGCACACAGGACAGATGGAATTTAAGTGAGAAATATTATTAAAATAATTAGTTTGGGAGCCTTGGTGGGGAGCAGCATGCCTCAGTGGGGAGCAGCATGTTTGGCAGGGAGCAGCAAGCCTCAGCAGTGAGCCTCAGTGGGGAGCAGCAAATTGTGGTGGGACCCACCTGCTAGGAGCAAGCAGAACAGCAGGAATTTGAGTGAGGTACTTAGCATAAAGACAACTGCTGACTGCTGGACCAATAATGGGACTCCATCACATTAAGCAGGAGGTAGTGAAACAGCTGGAGCTCGACTCCTGTGGCAGACCAGTTCTTGAGGGAAAAACTAAGGCTTCCTGGTTTTCAATTCGGGTCCCTCCTTCCCCTGTTATACACTCCCCCACAGATTTGTGTGTGTGTGTTCCCCACCCAGTCCCCATGTGCATCCACGCACGCATCCACCCTACATGCAAACATGCACATGCCTGCCCAAACTTCTACTGGAAAAATGACATCAGATCAAGAACTGTCTATCGCTTCGGGCACAAATAACTATCACAGTAACGTCATAGAAGAAGCAGGCTACTTCATTTCCTACACAAGCCCAAAGCAAGATATCATTCCCCCCAAAATGACACAGTATTAATGGATTTCCTAAAGCCAGAAAATCTGATAGAACTTTCTGATTGTGTTGTTGTTGTTATTATGTGCTGTTGAGTCGTTTGCGACTCATAGAGACCCTATGCACAACAGCCCTCAACCCTGCTCTATCCTGTGCCAGTCTCACTGCCTCTGACACACCCATCCCGATTACCCCAGTCACCAAATCAATCCATCTCATAGAGGGTCTTCCCCTCCTGCGCCGTCCCTCCACCCAACCAAGCATGATGTCCCTCTCCAAGGATCCATCCCTCCTGGCAAGATGTCCAAAGTATGTCAGACGAAGCCCCAGAATCCTTGTCTCCAAGGAGTACCTTGGTTTAATCCTCTCCAAGAAGAATCTGTTTGTTTTCCTGGCAGTCCATGGCACATTCAGTACTCTTCTCCAGCACCACAGCTCAAAGGCATCACCTCTCCTTCTGTCCTCCCTAGACATTGTCCAACTCTCTGATGCATAACAAGCGATTGCAAAGACAGTGGCCTGTATCAGGC
>NW_006400277.1:132011-134388 GCF_000299155.1 Elephantulus edwardii
AGTGTTGATCCCACCTTTAGCCCAGTGCCTTGACCCACTTACTTCCCAGCTCCACCCTCTACCAGGATAACCCTTCACATCTGCCAAGTCCCTTCAGAAAATATCTTCCATTGTCCAACCCCTGATTCGACAGCTTGTATCTGAAGCTTTCTTGACTTCTAAAAGAACAATGATTTATATTTTCAATGGGTGAAAGACAAACATGAAGAATTATAGGGCACCGAAAGCAAAAACCAGGAGGATCTTTAAAAAAAAAAAATCCAAAACAATGCAGATAAAACCAAAAAGGCATGAGAGGCTTTGAAAAAACAAAAAAAGAATACAATGATCCAAAATATGAGGTAAAATGTTTCAGATGCTGTCTACATGATTGAGGGACAGATGAACATAGTTGAAGAGTCAGAACACAGAACCAGTGAAATAGAAGATATAATTGTCACCACTGACTTGGTAGAGCAAAAAGCAGTATCAAAAAAGAAGGAAAAAGAAGAAAACCTAAGAATAATGTGGGACATCATCAAGAGAAAAAAATCATGCACATTATCGGAATCCCAGAATAGGAAGAAGCAAGTAAAGGCACTGAAAAAGTTGTGGAAGAATTACTAGAAGAAAATTTGCCAGGCATAATGAAGAATGAGAGAATATATATTCAAGAACCTGAATGAAAACCATATAGAATAGACCCCAAAAGAAAAACACCAACACATATCATAGGCAAATTTGCCAGAAACAAAGATAAGGAGAGAATTTTGAAAGCAGTGAGAGAGAAACAAACAGTCACCTATAAAAGAAAGCAAATAAGATTAAGTGCCGATTTCTCAGCAGACACCATGTGAGAAAGAAGACAGTAGAATGATATATATTGAACACTCAGGGAAGATAACTGTCAACCAAGAATACTGTATCCAGCAAAACTGTCCATCAAATATGAAGGAAGGATCAAGATATTCCTAGAAAAACAGTAACCAAGGGAGTTTGTAAAAACAAGACCAGCATTGCAGGAAACATTGAGAAATGTCCTTCTTAAAGAGGAGCCACAGAAAGTAGGATAGACCAAAGTAACTAGCAACAACATAAAAAATGAACTCAACAAATTGATAGCAATTAACCTTACCTCTCAATAATCACACTGAATGTGAATCCATCAATATGCTGTCTACCAGAGACACATTTGAAAAATGAAGATAAAGAAAGACTAAAAATAAAAAGGTGGGGAGAATTATAGCAAGCAAATGGCAACCAGAAAAAAGCCGAAGCAGCAATATTAATCTCTGGTAAAATAAACTTCAATGCAAAAATCATCACAAAGGACAAGCCAGGTCATTACATAATGCTTAAAGGGTCAATAGAGCAAGAGAATATAACAATAATAAATATCTATGCACCAAATGAAAGACCTCCAAAATATATTAAACAAACATTAACAAAACTGAAAAGGAAATAGACAACACTACTATGGTAGTTGGAGACTTCAATACACCACTCTCAAGAAAAGATAGAACTAAAAGAAAGAAACTCAACAAACATGCTGAAGAATTAAACCATATTATAAATCAACTTTATCTCATAGATATAGGCAATTGCACCAAAAAAGAAAAAAAAAGCACAGTACATCTTCTCTAACGTGCATGGAACATGCTCCAGAATAGAACACATTTTAGGCCAACAGGCGAGCATCAGTAAAATTAAACACACAGAAATATTACAAAGCATCTTCTCAGACCACAATGTTACAAAATTAGATATTAATAACAAGGGGATAGTGGAGAGAAAAAAACCCCAAACATTTGGAAGCTGAACACCACCTTGCTTGAACATGAGTGAGTACTAAATGAAATAAACAAATGAAATGAAAATGTGTCTTGAAACAAATGACAATGAAAACACAACTTACAAAAGAAAAGACTCTGGGAAATACCCAAAGCAGTAATCAGAGGTCAATTTATAGCAATAAGCAAGTGCACCAAAAGACAGGGAAAAATGACCATTGGCTCTCTAACCCAATATCTCCAACAAATTGAAAAAGTACAGCAAGAAAACCCAACACACTCTAATAAAACCAAAAATTATAAAAATTAGGGCAGAAATAAATCAAATAGAAAACTGAAAAAAAAAAATGAAACCATCAACAAAACTAGGAGATGGTTCTCTGAAAAGGTCAATAAAATTGATAAATCACTAGCAAAACTAACAAAGGAAAAGAAGGGAAAGGCACAAATAATATGAAAAAAAGATGAGACTGGCAACATCAAAACAGAACCAACTAAAATAAAAAGGCTAATATTGGAATATTATGAAAAACTATACGACTGGAACAGTAAATCAGCAGAGAACTGCCAGAAGTCCAGGCTTGGTTTAGAAGGGGTTGTGGTACTAG
>NW_006400277.1:138629-139105 GCF_000299155.1 Elephantulus edwardii
GTTTATGAAAATTAATAAAATATAATTATAGAAAAAAATAAAAATAAAAAAACAAAACAAGAAACTGATAAGGTAATAAAACAAGTTCCAGCCAAAAAAAGCACTGGACCAGATGGTTTTACAAGTGGATTTTGTCAAACATTCAGAGAACTCTCACCAAGTTTACATAAACTATTTCAGAAAATAGAAAAAGATGGAATTCTCCCAGAATCATTCTTCAAGCAAAAATATCCTTGATACCAAAGCTGGTGAAGACATCACCAAAATAGAAAACTATAGGCCAATACCTCTCGTGAACATAGGTGCAAAAATCCTGAATAAAGTCCTGGCCAACAAAATCCAATACATCATAAAAATAATTCAACATGACCAAGTGGGATTCATAAGAGGTATGCAAGGATAGTTCAACATAAGAAAAACAATCAATGTCATTCATCACATAAACAAAGCAGAGGACAAGAACCACATGATCCTAT
>NW_006400277.1:140530-143556 GCF_000299155.1 Elephantulus edwardii
GTGCTGTTCTAATCGTTTTTGGATGATCTTCAGCAGAATCTTGCTTGCATGTGAAATCAATGACACTGTTCTGTAGTTTCCACACTCAGTTGGGTCTTAGTGATAGCAATAAGGCAAGGAAAGGAAATAAGAGGTATCCAATAGGTATCTCTATATGCAGGTGATATGATAGTATACTTAGAAAACCCTAAAGATTCAGCAAGAAAACTACTGGATATAGTTGACCAATTCAGGAAAGTGGCAAGGGTACAAGATCAACATACAAACATTGATTGGATTTATCTACAGCGACAAAGAGAATACAGAGCTGGAGCTAAGGAAAACAATACTCTTCACAACAACTAATCACAAGATTAAATACTTGGGAATAAATCTAACTAGAAGCACAAACGATCTATCAAAAAAATTACAAAACATTACTACAAGAAACAAAAAGAGAACTGGAGAAATGGAAGAATATCCTTTGCTCATGGATAGGAAGACTCAATATTGTGAAAATGACAATACCACCAAAGGCAATTTACATGTTCAATGCAATCCCAATAAAAATACCAATTCCATTCTTCAGTGGGATGGAAAAGGCAATTTCCAATTTCATTTGGAATGGAAAGAAACCCTGAATAAGCAAAGCACTCTTTAAAAAGAGAAACAAGGTAGGAGGCATCTCACTCCCTCCTTTCAAATACTACCACACTGGTAGATAAGACAGCATGGTACTGGTACAATGACAGACGCATAGATCAATGGAATAGAATTGAGAACCCTGAAATAATCCCATTTACCTAAGGCCAACTGATTTTTGACAAGGAGATTAGATCAGTTAAGTGGGGAAACAACAGCCTTTTTAAGAAATGGTGTTGCAAAATTAGAAAAATATCTGCAGAACACTCAAGCAAGATCCACACCTCACTCCATACACAAAAACCAACTCAAAGTGGATTGAGGATGTAAAACTAAAACCATGTACTAAAAGCTTCATTAGAGAAAAGCTTAGAAGGACTCTAGAAGCCCTAATTCACAACATAAACAGTCTTCCAAGTATCCTGAAAAACCTACAACCAGGAGAGAATAAAACAGTTGAATGGGACCTTCTAAGATTGGGACCTTCCCTACACACGTCAAAAAACTTCAACAGGTTCAAAAGGGAAGCCATAGACTGGGAAAAATATTTGGAAATGACATGTCTGATAAGGGACTTATATCTAGAATTTATATAATACTCCAGCACAACAACAAGATAAAGAAAAACAACACAATTGAAAAATGGGCACAGGATATGGACAGACACTTCACCAAAGAAGACATGCAGATGGTTATCAAACACATGAAAAAATGTTCAAAATGTTCAAAATCTAAGAGAAATGCAAATAAAAATAACTATGAGTTATCATCTTACCTCAGTAAGAATAGGGAAATTTAACAGAACACCAAACAACAAATGCTGGCAAAGTTGTGGAGAAACTGGAACCCTTATTTACTGTTGGTGGGAGTACAAAATGGTGTAACCACTATGGAAGGCAGTATGGTACTTTCTCAAAGTTGCAAATAAAAATACCATTTGATCCAGCAATTCCACTACTGGGAATATACCCTAAAGAAAACAGAATTGCCACCCAAGGAGATGTATGCACACCCATGTTTATCGTGGCTTTGTTCACAACAGCAAAGAACTGGAAACAACCCAAGTGCCCATCAACAAATGAATGGCTAGAGAAGCTTTGATTTATCCACAGAATGGAATACAATGTTGCATTGAAAAACAAGGAACTCATGAGATATTATACAAAATGGGTGACCCTGGATGGAGGACATTATGTTGAGGGAAATATATCAGTCACAAAAGGACATATATTTTATAGTGCCTCTGTTGTAAAGTGGGTATGACATTGGAGTTGAGGTGGAAACTAAGAGGGGATAAATAATGAATACTGCATTGAAACAGACAAGGGACAGAAATGTTTAGGAGGAATACATGATTAGGTATTATTGTCATGAAGACTCCAGAATGAAAGCTGCATAGTGGAGTGGACTGGAGTTTGTATAACAATTTAATTAATTAATTAAATTTTATACTTTTCAAAGAGGAAAGCAAACTGGAGGGAGGGGTGGATATGGAGGAAATTGTGCAACAATGAATGACTGGCAATCCAAAGTCCCTGTAAACTTTCATTAAAATAAAAAAAATAAATAATAAGAAATAAAAGAAAAAAGATGAATGTTTGATCAAAATCAATTAAAATTAGGTCTGAGAGCTGCAGATTAAAATCATCCACCTTTGGCTTGGTAGCATAACTTTCTATCCACTAGGCCAACAGTGCTCTCTCTATGTTGTTGCTGTTAAGTGTTGTCAAGTTGTAGATGCCTCATAGTGACTCTACAAATGAAAGATCTGAACATTTGTATAACTTTCATCATTTCTCCAAATTCATAGAGTTCTCAAGGCAAGCTATTTCAGAAGTGAATGCCATTCCTGCTTCCAAGCTTGTTTTAATTGGGGAGCTCAACCAAACACTGTCCACCCTGGGTAACAATTATTGCATTTGACACATCAGTACATACATGTGATTATTAAAATCTTAGAAAAAGGAGAGAATAGAGCAAAATAAATATTTGGAAAAAATACTCAAGAATTTTCCAAAATTATGTAAAACAACAATTAATATTATCCTTTATTTCCCATGAGGAATTAACACAAAATAAACCATACTGGCACACACACATCATGGTCTAATTGTTGAAAACTAAAGAAAAAATTAAAACCTTAGGCACAATCAAAGGGAAAAGATGCATTACACTCAAGTAAACAACAATAAGCTAAAGGCTGGTTTCTCAACACAAACAAATCAGAATACAAAAGATTCTACAAGATGCAGAAAACTCTTTTTTTTTTCTAATAGTGGCACAAATCAAGTTGCAGAGGTAAGGTGGTTCCATTGCCATCCTTACTCTAACTTAATTCTTTTTTTAAATTTAAATTTGTTATTAATTTCACTGAAAATTTACAGAGGCTTTGGATTTCCATTCAT
>NW_006400277.1:144760-156623 GCF_000299155.1 Elephantulus edwardii
CCATGATCCACCTTGAGTTGGTTTTTGTGTATGGAGTGAGGTGTGGGTCTTGCTTGCAGAAAACTCTTGATCTAGAATTATCCAGCAAAGTTATTCTTCAAAAATCAAGGCAAAAATACAAACATTTTCAAAAAGACAATGCAATGCTGAGTGAATGTGCAGCCATCAGTATAAACTATAGAAAAGAAATTATTTAGGGTTAGTGGGAAAAAAATCTAAATTGTAGGCAGGAATAAAAAGCACTAAAAGGAAAGATATGTACATAAAAGACAATATTACTAACATAAGTACATACCTCAATACATATACTTACATTTTTGTTTAAGACTAACAACTGGTTAAAGCAAAAAGTCAAGTTATAAATACATGAAGTAGTGGAAGAACAAGATGGTAGGTAGCTTATCAGAAATACAATGTCATCCCTGGACAGTAAAGACATGAAAAACCAAAACATATACAGAGACATATATAGATAAGTCTTGGAATCTGAGCAGCAATCAGAAGGATGAATTAAATCAAACACCACGAGTACCAGAGGAATATCTATGTGTGTTTCATTGACTACGCAAAGGCATTTGACTGTGTGGATCACAACAAAATACAGCTGATTCTGAAAAGAATAGAAATTCCAGAATATTTGATTATGCTTATGTTAAAGAATATTTGATTATGCTTATGTGAAACCTACACCTGGACAAGGAGGCAGTCATCAGAACAGAGCAA
Organism: Elephantulus edwardii; assembly: GCF_000299155.1. NCBI lineage: Eukaryota > Metazoa > Chordata > Mammalia > Macroscelidea > Macroscelididae > Elephantulus > Elephantulus edwardii. The sequence continues at coordinate 145,484 of NW_006400277.1, forward strand.
GGAAACACTGCCTGGCTCAAAATCGAGAAGAGTATATGCCAGAGATATCTTCTGTCTCCATATATTTTCAATCTATATGCAGAACAGATCATCCAGGAGGCTGGGCTGTATAAGGAGAAATGTGGCATCAGGATTGGAGGAAGATTATTCAACAACCTGCGTTACACAGATGACACAAAACTGCTTGCTGAAAGTGAGGAGGACCTGAAGTGTTTGCTGCAGAAGATCAAGGACTGCAGTCTTCAATATGGATTGAAGCTTAACATCAAGAAAACAAAGATTCTCACCACCAGGCCAAATGGCAGCATCATGACGGATGGTGAAGAGATTGAGATTGTGAACACCGTTAGTCTACTTAGCTCCACAATCAATAAAACTCTTGGTACCAACAACCAGAAAATAAAGAGATGAATTGCATTGGGAAAGTCAGATGTCAGGGATATCTCCAGAGTACTGAAGAGCAATGATGTCAGTCTAGAGACTAAAGTGTGCTCATCCAGGCCATAGTTTTTGCAATTGCTTGCTATGCATCAGAGAGCTGTACAACAACTAGAGATGATAGAAAAAGAATTTATGCCTTTGAGCTGTGACACTGGAGAAGAGTTTTGGATATGCCATAGACTGCCAGAACAAACAGTTTCGTCCTAGAGAAGGTGAAGCCAGCCTGCTCCTTGAAGGCAAGGATTCTGAGGCTTCATCTGACATACTTTGAACATGTTACAAGGAGAGACTGGTCCTTGGAGAGGGACATCAAGCTTGGAAGAGTGAAGGGAGGGAGAAAGAGAGGGAGACCATCAATGGGATGGACTGATTCAGTGAGCAGGGTGGTGAGGGTGGGTGTGTTGGAAATAGTAAAGTTGGCACAGGATAGAGTAGGTTTCAAGGATGTTGTACATAGGGTTGCTATGATTTGCAGGTGACTTGATGGCATATAACAACAAGAAAGCTGGATGAAAACAGTGGACAAAGAGACATTCTGATAGTAAGTTTTCTGCCAGCATGTCTGGGATAGTACAATCATCTGAAGACCAAGCAATCAGCATTACCAGCAGTAAGTGTAGAAAGACAACTTCATAGAATGGCCAATAGGAGACAGAAATAAAGTAAAGAAATCCAGAGTGAAGCATAATGTGCAGATCATGAACTGATCTCAGTAGGGTAATTAGAGGAAATCAGATAAAGCTCCAGGATCCAGGCACAGTAGAAAGGGAGCCAGAAAACAGGAGTCCCTGATTGTCTGGGTTGAAGGTTCACACATATGGGAGTGACTGTGGAGTGGCAGCCAATGATACTGATCTTGAGACAACAATCTATCAGCTTGCTCTAGGTCAGGGGAGGGCCCTGCCCAATGGGTGCACAAGAAGGGCCGTGGGCTCAAACTACTAACCAGTGAGCAAAGAAATACATTTGTGTTTACTTAATTAATATAAGTAGTCTTTGAGTTACAAACAAAATCTTCTCTGTAAGTCTATAAGTGGAATTTGTGGGTTACACTGGAGCAGGTAGATATGGTTCTTAATCTCACTTTTGTGCAAGAAAAGAGCATAGTAGTTAAAAAACTGAGTTGGTAACCAAAAGATCATCGATTATAACCCACTAGCTACTCCTTGAGAGAAAGATGGGACAATTTGCTTTCAGAAAGATATACAGCCTTGAAAACACACTAGGAAGCTCTATTCTTTGACCAAATGATAATAAACTGCATGGCCAATCTGAGGATACAACAGTTCAAATCCACCAGCTGCTCTGTGGAAGAGTGTGTCTAAAGTGCAGAAAACCAGGCACTGAGTCACAGGGCCATTAACATCTCTGAAAGATACAGAGAATAGTACAGCCTCTCATGGCCCCAGAGCAGAAAAAAAGGTAGCCTGCTCCATGGTGCCTCTACAGCCCCAGCAGTAGAGGTTTGTTTATTCATCACTGACTCAAAGACTCACAGTTACCAACAATGGGTGTTATTAGGGAAGTTAGTGAGGGAAGCAAAGAACATCATCCAATACAAGTCCAGGCTTTAGTCCAACAGTTCCAAGGCATAATTCCTCAATAAGTCCAGGCTCCAGTTTCAGTTCAGCAGCCAAATAGAAATCATCCAGCAAGGTTTGCCTCAGAGTAGTTATAAGTCAGCTTCTCATTCAAACATCCAGCAAGAACAGCCAAACCTTTAACTGTGGCAGCACAAATGCAAGAATCTCAGCAAAAAGCCACAGCAGTGCCACAGTCTCCCCACCCTGAAGGTCTCACTCTGACCAAGGTCTTGCCACCACAATCCTTGTTTACCTCTTGCTGATCAATGTGGGAAGCACTCATTCTCTTATCCTAGTCCCACAGCTGTTGATTATTTGCAAGAACACGTATCTACAGTTAGTGTAGCTGAAGATTAGAGGCGGCTAACTGTAATACTAAAAAAGAAAAAGAAGTCAACTTTTAGGCTAACACCACAGACGAGTATTCAGCATGCAATTTACTGTCTTTAAAATTTTGCTAGAGGGACAGTGATGGGCCAGCTCTGACTTGATGGTAACACAGCAACATCCTGTCCCACAGAATGGCTGTACATCAGAACTTCATAGCAATAGCTTAGTGAAAGAAAAGGCTCAAAGCATTTGAAATGCATATACAGCAGGTGGAAAGTGATTCTAACAATAGATTTTGTATGACTAGGAGTTAGATTAAACATGAAAAGGCAAGGAAGAACTGTTTGTAACTCAGGGACTTAGTGAAGTCCTTAGAAGTATACTTATATTTATTCCTCTGACTACATGAAGCATGATTTAAAAATAATTACTTAAAATAGAATTTTAAAGCTTTTCTACCTATATGGCTCTGCGAATTCTGATGGTATAGTCTGTAGATAGCTGCACTGCTATCCCAAAAGCCATGCTTTTGGCGGTTCAAATCCACTAGCTGCTCTAATTTAAAGCCTCAGAAACCCAAAAGAGGATGTCAAAGAGTCAGAATTGACTCAATGGTAGTGGCTGTATAGTTACAGTTAAGAATTTGCCAAATATTCATTGTTGTTGTTGTTGTTGTTATGTGCCGTCGAGTCACTTGTGACTCATAGCGACCCTAAGTATGTACAACAGCCCTAAACCCTGCTCTATCCTGTGCCAATCGCACTGCCTCTGACACACCCATCCTGATTACCCCAGTCACTGAACCAATCCACCTCATAGAGGGTCTTCCCCTCCTGTGCTATCCCTTTACCCTCCCAAGCATGATGTCTCTCTCCAAGGACCTGTCTCTCCTTGCAACATGTCCAAAGTACGTCACACGAAGCCCCAGAATCCTTGCCTCCAAGGAGTAGCCTGGTTTAACCCTTCCCAGGACATAAAAATATCTCTTCATGAAAAAAATTGGTGAGGTCAACTCACAAATCAAATTGCACAAGTCCTTTTCCTCGGGATAGTCAGTTATCACAGCTGAGGACACAGAAGCGCTATTACCTTCCCATTTCATCATACTGAGTACTAAAAAGTACTAAAAGGTTTAACAAAATGAGTAATATTTTTCTATTTCATCAAGACTATACTTAAGTGAAACTGACAGGTTTTTTACAATAAAATATATTGGTGGAATACTTTGACTTAAAAATACAGCGTGGGGTTATATCTTGCTTAAGCAAAACATGTAATAATCTATTCACATTTATTTTTGTCTTATTAGTACAAATGTTAACAGTGTTATTATTGTGTACTGTCAAGTTGACAGTCTCAAGCAGTCTCTCCCCTGGGTTTTCAAAGGCAGTTAATCACATGGGAGGAGATTGCCCATCTCCTCCTGCTGAGCAATTGGTGGATTCAAACTGCATGCCTTTGGTTTGGCAGGTCAATTCCTTACCACTAAGCCACCAGACAGATGCTACCCTGGACAAATGCACCAACTTGTGCCAAGAAATTTGGAGGACAACAACCTGGTCCATACATGTTCCCATTTCAAAAAAAAAAGGTGACCCTACAGAGTGTGGAAATTATCAAACAATATCATTAATATCACATGCAAGCAAGATTCTGCTGAAAATTATAAAAAAACTGACTAGAAGAGCACATAAACAGAAAACTGTCAGATGTGCAGACTGAATTTAGAAGAGGTCATGGCACCAGGAATATTATAGCCAATGTTAGATGGGTCTTGGCTGAAAGCAGAGAGTACTAGAGGAATATATATCTTTGTTTCATTGACTATGTAAAGGCTTGACTGTGTGAATCACAACAAATTGTGGCTAATTCTGAGAAGAATGGAAATCCCTGATTGTGCTTATATGAAACCCATACTTGAACCAGAAGGCAGTCATCAGAACAGAACAAGGAAACACTGAATGGTTCAAAATCAGGAAAGGTGTACACCAGGAATGCATCCTATCTCTGTACCTTTTCAATCTATATATGGAACAGATCATCCAGGAGTCTGGGCTCTATGAGGAGGAATGTGGCATCAGGATTGGAGAAAGATTCATCAACAACCCGTGTTATGCAGATGATCAAACCTTGCTTGCTGAAACAGAAAAGGACTTGAGGCATTTGCTACAGAAGGTCAAGGGCTGCAGTATTCAATATGAATTAAAACTCAACATCAAGAAAACAAAGATTCTCACCACTGGGACGATTAGCACATGATAGACAGTGAAGAGACTGAGATTGTTGACAGCTTCAGTTAGCTTGGCTCCACAGTCAACACTCTTGGTACCAGCTGCCAGGAAATTAAAAGATGAATCGCATTGGAAAAATATGCTGTCAGGGACCTCTCTAGAGTACTAAAGAGCAATGATGTCAGTCTGGAGACTAAGGTGCACCTGATCGAGGCCATGGTCTTCACAATTACATGCTATGCATCAAGAAGTTGGGCAATGACTACAGATGATAGAAGAATTGATGTCTTTGAATTATGGTGCTGGAGAAGAGAATTAACTACACCATGGACTGCTAGGGGCACAAATAGGTTCATCCTGGAGAGAGTAAAACCAGGCTAGCTGTTCATTGGAGGCAAGGATTCTGAAGCTCCATCTGACATTCTTTGGGCATATTGCAAGGAGGGACCAGTTCTTGGAGACTGACATCATGCTTGGGAGTACGGAGGAACAGCACAAGAGAAGGCAGCCCTAGATGAGATAGATTGGCTCAGTAATTAGAGTGAATTGAGGTGGGTGTGTCAGAGACAATGAGGTTGCTCAAGAAAGAGCAGGGTTCAGAGCTTTATTTATAGGGTCACTGTGACTTGCAAGTAACTCATGGCACATAACAACAACAACAACAACAAGCTACCAGAGTTCCATGTTAACAGTGTAAAAAGTAATTCAGTCCTTTGGAGTTGATTTTGATTCACAGTGGCCTCTTGTGACAAACTAGAACTGCAGAGTTTCTAGACTGTAATCTTTACAGAAGCAGATTGCCAGGTTTATCTCTCATGGATGAATGCACTTGAACAGTCAGCTTATCAGTCAGTAGCTGAGTGTTTAAGTTTTGTGCCACCAGAACTCAGAGTTCCATGTTAACAGTGTAAAAAGTAATTCAGTCCTTTGGAGTTGATTTTGATTCACAGTGGCCTCTTGTGACAAACTAGAACTGCAGAGTTTCTAGACTGTAATCTTTACAGAAGCAGATTGCCAGGTTTATCTCTCATGGATGAAAGCACTTGAATAGTCAGCTTATCAGTCAGTAGCTGAGTGTTTAAGTTTTGTGCCACCAGAACTCCTTACTGTTGTTGTTGTTATGTGTCGTCAAGTCTCTTGCAACTCACAGCGACCCTATGTACAACAGCCCTAAACCCTGTTCTATCCTGTGCCAATCGCATTGCCTCTGACATACCCATCCCGATTACCCCAGTCACGGAATCAATCCACCTCATAGAGGCTCTTCCCCTCCTGCGCTGTCCCTCCACCCTTCCAAGCATGATGTCCTTCTCCAAGGACCTCTCCCTCCTTACAACATGTCCAAAGTATGTCAGACGAAGCCCCCAGAATCGTTGCCTCCAAGGAGCAGCCTGGCTTAACCCTTTATAGGACGAATCTGTTTTCTTGGCAGTTCATGGTGTATTCAACACTCTTCTCCAGCACCACAGCTCAAAGGCATCAATTCTCCTTCTATCCTCCCTAGTTATTGTCCAACTCTCTGATGCATAACAAGTGAATGGAAAGATCATAGCCTGTATTAGATGCACCTTAGTCTCCAGAATGACACCATTGCTCTTCAGTACCCTGGATAGGTCCCTAACGGCAGACTCTACTATTGTAATATGTTTTTTTTTTATTTCCTGGCTGCTGGTGCCAAGAGCGTTGACTGTGGAGCCCAGCAAACTAAAGTATGAACTCCTTATTACTATGTTAATATCACAAAAAAATTATTTTTACCTCACTGATCTCCTGAAAGGTTTTCAAGCATTCCCAGTATCTTCAGATCATACTTTGAGAATTGTTATGGTACCCTTATAATATAGTCCCTGACTAACTGGAAGCCTGTTATTTCAGAAGTGAATGGCTAATCTTGCTTAGTCTGGAGCTTCAGTAAAACTTCTCCACCACGGGTTATCCTGCTGGTATTTTAAATTCCAATTGTAAAGTTTTCTGCATTACAGTAACATGCAAATCACTTCAGTATGGCAAAATGACAGATGAGTGGTAGAAGACTTGAAGTCCTTACTGCAGAAGATCAAAGACTTCAATATGGATTACACTCCAAAATCAAGAAAACAAGAGTCTTTACCACTCGACTATTAATCAACAGCAGGATAGGTGTAGAAAAGACTGAAGTTGTCAAGGATATCTTGCTTAGATCCACAGTCAACCTCTATGGTCAAGGAGAGCAGCAGCCAAGGAAAGATGTTGCATTGGTCAAATCTTTTGTTAAGGTATGAAATTTATCTTTCAATATGACTTCTCTAGTTCTTATTTGATGCTGCTATGCAGATACTATGTATATGGAACATGGTGGTCTATCTACAAGAGGATTGGCTATATTATTCCACAAGGAGATTAGCCAGTCCCAAGCAGATTGGTTAGTCTTGCCAATAAACTTGAAGAGCTCTAGCTGTAGAGAGAGGAATTCTTCCCCCACCAGAAGAAATGAAATTCTTTGCCTAGCCAGAGAAGAGACACTTCACCCAACCTGGTGAAATGTAGGACACACTTTGGGCCAGCAGCAGCAGCAGTGATGACTGAACTGGGGAACTGATGTGAGATGGGACTTTGGGTGGGCAAGTTAATACTGGCAAGACTGAGAACTTGGGAAAACTTAGAATCACAAAACTTGAGGCCAAGGTGACTGTGTGCACATTTTGGGAGCTGTCTTGACTATATTCTGTTAAAACACAAAGGAGGAGAAACAGTTGTAAGAAGAAATTAACAATTGGTACGTGGAATGTGAGATGCATGAATTTAGGAAAACTGGACATTGGAAAGAAAGAAATGAAATGTATAAATATTGACATATTGCGTATTAGTAAAATGAGATGGATTGGCATGGCCATTTTGAATCCCATGATCATATGATCTATTATGCTGGTGAGGAAAAGGCGAGGAAAAATGGGGTCACCTTCATAGTTAAAAGGCCATTTCTAGAAATGCAATATTGTGAGTGACAGGATAATATCCATAAGCATACAAGAAGACCTGTCAATACCACAATTATCCAAATTTATGCACCTACAATCAGAGCCAAAGAGGAGGAAATAGGTGATTTCTATCAACTGTTGTAGTCAGAATTTGATAGAACTTGTAACCAAGAAGCTTAAATAATAATGGGTGACTGGAATGCAAAAGTTGGGAATCAGAGGAAGGATCAGTAGTCGGAAACTATGGACTTGGTGACAAAAATGAGGCTGCAGAAAGAATGATAGAATTCTGTACCATTAATGATTTATTCATAGCAAATACCATTTATAAGAAACATAAATGCAGGATATACACATGGATTTCACCGGATGGGATGCATAGGAATCAGACTGATTACATCTGTGAAAGGAACTGTTGGAGAAGCAGTAAAAACTAGGCCAGGTGCTGACTGTTGAACAGACCATCAACTGCCCATATTTAAATTCAAATTAAAACTAAGGAAGGTTAAATCATATCCACAGAAATAAAAATCTGACCTTGAGTATCTCTCATGAATTTAAAAACCAACTCAGGAATACATTTGCAGTCTTGAACACTAATAAACAAAGACTAGATAAGCTGTGGGAAGATAGCAAGAATATTGCTCTTGAAGAATGCAAAAATTCATTACTAAGAAGGAAGAAGAAGACCAAAAAGAATCAACTGACACAGCATAATTTCAAGAAACAACATATGAGCATGAGACAATGGTGATGAAGGAAAGTGCAGGCTGCTCTGAAGGACTTGGAAAAAAAATAAAGCCCCAGGAATTGACGTATCTCAGCAAACAGATGCTTCCCTGAATGTGCTCACCAAGTTGTGCCAAGAAATCTGGAGGATAACTACTTGGGCAACTGACTGGAAGAGATCCATAGTTATTCCCATTCCAAAAAAAGGTGACCCAAAAGAGTGTGGAAATTATGGAACAAGCTGCTTTGAAGGAAATAGCAAACAACTAAGGCCCCAGGAATAAACGGTATACCAATTGACATATTTCAGCTAACAGATGCTGCCCTGGATGTGCTCACCAAGTTGTGCCAAGAAATCTGGAGAACAACCACTTGGCCAACTGACTGGAAGAGATCTATCTTTGTTTCCATCCCAAAAAAGGGTGACCCAACAGAGTGTGGAAACTATAGAACAATATCATTGATTTCACATGCAAGGAAGATTCTACTGAAGATTATCCAAAAATTACTACAACAGGACATCAGCAGAGAACTGCTAGAAGTCCAGGCAGGGTTTAGAAGGGGTCATGGTACTAGGGATACTATAGCTAATGTTAGATGGATCTTAGCTGAAAGCAGGGAGTACCAGAGGAATGTCTGTGTTTCATTGATTATGCAAAGGCATTTGACTGTGTGCATCATACAAAACTGTGGCTGACTCTCAGAAGAATGGGAATCCCAGAACATTTGATCTTGTTAATGCAAAACCTGTACTTGGACCAGGAGGCAGTCGTCAGAACACTGCATGGTTCAAAACTGGGAAGGGTATATGCCAGAGATGTGTCTTATCTCCACACCTTTTCAATCTGTATGTAGAACAGATAATCTGGGAGGCTGGGCTCTATGAGGAGAAGTGTGGCGTCAGGATTGGTGGAAGATCTATCAACAATCTGCATTATGCAGATGATATAACCCTGCTTGCTGAAACTGAGGAGGACCTGAAGCACTTGCTGCAGAGGGTCAAGGACTGCAGCCTTCAATATGGATTGAGGCTCAATGTCAAGAAGACAAAGTTTCTCACCACTGGACCAACTGGCAGCATCAGGATGGATGGTGAAGAGATTAGTCTGCTTGGCTCCACAATCAACACTCTTGTCACCAGCAGCCAGGAAATTAAAAGACATATTGCGATGGGAAAGTCTGCTATTAGGGACCTCTCCAAAGTACTGAAGAGCAATGATGTCACTCTGTTGACTAAGGTACATCTGATATAAGCCATGGTCTTTGCAATCTCTTGTTAAGCACTGGGGAGTTGGACAATGACTACGGAGGACAGAAAGAGAATTGATACCTCTGAGCTGTGGTGCTAGAGAAGAATAGTGTACCATGGAGTGCTAAGAAAACATTCATCCTAGAGAGGGTTAAACTGGGTTGCTCCTTGGAGGCAAGGATTCTGGGGCTTCATCTGATATACTTTGGACATGTTGTAAGGAGAGACAGGTCCTTGGAGAGGGACATCATGCTTGGGAGGGTGAAGGGACAGCACAGGAGAGGAAGACCTTCTATAAGGTGGATTGATTCAGTGACTGGGATAATCTGGATGGGTGTGTCAGAGGCAGTGCAATTGGCAGAAGATAGAGTAGGGTTTAGGGCTGTTGTACATAGGGCCATTGCCAGAGAAATAGTTTTGGGATTCCTGGAGGGGAGAGAGGCAGAGCTTTCCTCATCCCTACGCCTCACCTCAGGTATCGCCGGGAAAACAGGAAAGGGACCCCCACCAAGGATGCCATTGCCAGAGAAATAGTTTTGTGCCCTGGGGCTGAAAATTGTGCACTGGTCCTGGAGGACACATCCCTCTCTCCTGGGAAGCCATCCTCTTGCATCAGCACCAGGCTGCAAACGGAAGACAAATGGTACTAACCCACAAGAAGTCAATCCTGGAGTGGAAGTTTAAGAACAAGGACTTTTTCTCAGGACTCTCCAGGAAAAGAAGTTGTACATGATAGTTGTACTTAACAACTTTAAATTGAAGTCATACTGACTGCATCATAAGAGACTGACAGCAGCATGATATGGTCAGAATCAAAGAAACCCTGATGGCTTGAGAATCAGGCCATCACATCAGAGGCTGGTCAATGGGAGATGGGTGTTGAATATTGTAGGGAAAGGGTGGATTAAAAAAAACCAAACCAAACCAACAAACAAACAAAAAAACACAACCAACCAAACATGTAGCGGGGTGGCAACAACACTGAATATTGGTCCTTTTCTAACTGGTAAATGTCTTTCATCTGCTCTTTTCTGTAGAATGCTTGTCTTTCAGATACTATTATATATATTTAAAAATTGAGACAGAATAGGAAGAAGAATTGGCCATACTTCCGACATTATAGGCCTTTGAAAACCCTATGTACAATAGAGCATACTTAGTCTATCATTTGGACTAACAACATGGCAATTGAAACTGAGATCTTAGAAATTAAAACACAGAGAAAGAGGAACAGCTGCAAGGAGATACTAGTGTTTGGAACGTGGAATGTGACCAGCATGAATGTAAGAAAATTGGACATTGTTAAGAAAGAAATGGAATGCATAAATATTGACATACTAGGTACTAGTGAAATAAGATGGCTTGGCATGGGACATTTTGAATCAGATGATCATATGATTTACTATTCCAGGGATGAAAAGGTGAGAAAAAATGGGGTTGGTTTCATAATTAAAAAAGCCATTTCTTTTTTTTCTTTCTTTTTTTTCCTTATTATTAAATTTTATTAGTTTTAATGGACATTTACAGGGATTTTGGGTTTTCATTCCTTCATTGCTGCACCATTCTCTCTACCCTCCTCCCCAGTTTGTTGTTCTTCCCCCGCCATCCGAATGTCTGTTT
>NW_006400277.1:157393-158722 GCF_000299155.1 Elephantulus edwardii
AGTCAGAAATTGATCAAACATGCAATCAAGATGCATTGATAATAATGGGCGACTGGAATGCAAAAGTTGGGAACAGGGAAGAAGGATCAGTAGCTGGAAAACACGGGCTCAGTGACGGAAATGAGGCTGGAGAGTTCTGCACATTCAATGATTTATTCATTCCAAATACCATTTATAAGAAACATAAATGCAGGCTATACACATGGATCTCACCTGATAGTATGCATAGGAATCAAACACATTACATTTGTGGAAAGACATAGTGGAGAAGCTCAGTATCAGCAGTAAAAACTGGGCTGGGTGCTGATTGTGGGACAGACCACCAACTACTCATATGCAAGTTCAAGCTGAAGTTGAGGAAAATTAAATCAAGTCCAAGGGAACCAATATTTGACCCACTCAAATTTCAAAGTCTGTCCCACTCGAATTTCAAAACCACCTCAGGAACAGATTTGAGGCCTTGAACATCAATTAATGTAGACCAAATGAGTTCTGGGAGGATATCAAGAAAATCGTCCATGAAGAATGCAAAAGATCATTACAAAGGTTGAAGAAGAAAAGACCAAGATGAATGGCAGATGAGACTCTGAATATTGCGTTAGAGCGCCGAGAAGCCAAAGCTAAAGGAAGAAATAAAGAAATCAAAGAGCTGACCAGAAAATTTCAAAAGGGAGCTCAGGATGACAAAGCAAGATATTATAATGAAATGTGGAGAGAGCTGGGGTCAGAAAATCAAAAGGGCCGAACTTGCTCAGCGTTTCTTAAGCTGAAGGAGTTGAAAAACAAATTCAAGACACGGGCAGCAATACTTAAAAATAGTTTGGGTAGAATGTTAAATGATCCAGGAAATAGCAAAAGAAGATGGAAGGAGTACACAGAGTCACTTTATCAGAAGGAATTGGCTGACACAGAGGAATTTCATGAAATAACATATGAGCAAGAGCCTATGGTGAGGAAGGAGGAAGTTCAAGTTGCTCTGAAGGAACTGGCAAAAAAACAAGGCTCCAGGAATTGACAGCATACCAATTGATTTATTTCAACAAACAAATGCCGCCCTGGCTGTGCTAACTAAGTTGTGCCTGGAAATCTGGAGGACAGCCAGCTGGCCAACTGACTGGAAGAGATCAATCAATATCTGTTCCCATTCCAAAGAAAGGTGTGTGGAAATTATTGAACAATATCATTAATATCACATGCAAGCAAGATTCTGCTGAAAATTATCCAAAAACATTTGGAACAATATGTCAACAGAGAACTGCCAGATGTGCAGGCTGGATTTAGAAGAGGTCGTGGTACTAGGGATATTATAGCTAATGTTAGATGGATCTT
>NW_006400277.1:158825-180166 GCF_000299155.1 Elephantulus edwardii
CTATGGCTGACTCTGAGAAGAATGGGAATCCCAGAACATTTGATTGTGCTAATGCGAAACCTATAGTGGGACCAAGAGGCAGTCGTCACAATAGAGTAGGGAGACACTGGATGGTTCAAAATAAAGAAAGGGGTCCATCAGGGATGTATTTTGTCTCCATATCTTTTCAATCTGTATGCAGAACAGATCATCAGAGACACTGGTCTATATGAGGAGGAATGTGGCATCAGGATTGGTGGAAGAATCATCAACAACCTGCGTTATGCAGATGCACCACCCTGCTTGCTGAAACTGAGGAGGACCTGAAGTGCTTGCTGCAGAAGGTCAAAGACTGCAGTCTTCAATATGGATTAAAGCTCAACATCAAGAAAACAAAGATTCTAACCATTGGGCAAATTGGCAGCATCAGTACGGATGGTGAAGAGATTGAGATTGTTCACAGCTTTAGTTTGCTTGGTTCCACAGTCAACACTATTGGTAACAGCAACGGAAATCAGGAGACAAACTGCATTTGGAAAGTCAGCTATGAGGGACCTCTCAAGAGTACTGAAAAACAATGATGTCAGGCTAGAGACTAAGGTGTGCCTGATCAGGGCTATAGTCTTTGCAATTACATGCTATGCATCAGAGAGTTGGACAATGAATAGGAATGACAGAAAGAGAATTGATGCCTTCAAGCTGTGGTGCTGAAGAAGAGTGTTGAATATACCATTGACTGCTAGGAGAACAAATAGGTTTGTCTTGGAGAGGATGAAGCCAGAATGCTCCCTGGAGTCAAGGATTCTGAAGCTTCGTCTGACATACTTTGGGCATGTGGCAAAGAGGGACTGGTCCTTGGAGCGGGACATCATGTTTGGGAGAGTGGAGGGACAGCACAGGAGAGGAAGACCTTCGATGAGATGGATTGATTCGGTGAGTGGAGTGGTGGGAATGAGTGTGTTTGAGACAGCGAGGTTGGCACAGGATAGAAAGGAAAGACTTGAGCAATACTTTGACAGAAAACTACCAGAATATAGGCTGGGTTTATAAGAGGTCATGGTACTAGGGATATTATAGCTAATGTCAGATGGATCTAGGCAGAAAGCAGAGAATACCAGAAGAATGTCTATCTGTGTTTAATTGACTATGCAAAATCATTTGACTGTGTGCATCACAATAAATTGTGACTAACCTTGAGGAAAATGGGAATTCAGAGCACTTGATCATGCTTATACGAAAGCTATACTTGGGCCATGAAGCAGTCCTCAGAAGACAGCAAGGAAGCACTGTATGGTTTAAAAACAGGAAAGGAGTGTGTCAGGAATACATCCTGTCCCCATACCTTTTCAATCTGTATTCAGAACAGATCACTGGGGAAGCAGGGCTTTGAGTCAGAATGTGAATCAGGATTGGGGGAAAACTCATTAACCTACGATATGCAGGTGACACAACAATGCCTGCAGAAACTGAGGAGGACCTGAAGCACTTGCTGCACAAGGTCAAGGACTGCAGTCTTCAATATGGATTGAAGCTCAACATCAAGAAGACAAAGATTCTCATCAATGGGCAAACTGGCAGAACCATATTAGATGGAGAAGAGACTGAGGTTGTTAACAATTACAGCTTGCTCGGCTTCACAGTCAACACTCTTAACACCAGCAGTCAAGAAGTTAAAAGACAAATTGCACTGGGAAAATCTGCTGTCATGGACTTCTCCAGAGTGCTGAAGAGGAACGATGTCAGTCTAGAATCAAAGGTGCACCTAATCCAGACCATGGTCTTTTCAATTACTTGTTATGCTTCAAAGAGTCGGACAATAACTAAGGATGACAGAAGAAGAATAGATGCCTTTGATTTGTGGTGCTGGAGAAGAGTCTTGAACATACCATGGATTGCCAAGAAACAACTGGGTCTGTCTTGGAGAGGGTGAAACTAAGTATCTTCTTGGAGACTAGGATTTTGAAGCTCTGTCTCACAGAAGGACATCATGCTCTGAAGTGTGGACAGACAGTGAAGGGGAGGGAGACTCTGGATGAGATGCATTGATACAGTAACTGGGACAATGGGTCTTGGTGTGTCAGAACTAGTGAGACAGGCTCAGGACAGGGAAGAGTTCAGAGCTGCTGTACATAGGGTCACTATGCATCGCAGGCAACTCAACCAGTAATATACCAATAACATACAGGTTTGTATGCAGAAGTGGCATCCACTTCCTAAAGAGCTTGCCTCCGGAAACTCTATGAAGTTTGATAAATGTCAATAGTTGTACAGGGGCTTCCGGCCTTTCGTTCATAGGGTCACTATGTCATGCTTAACTTGAAGGCAATCATCATTAACAACAACAACAACAACAGTCTAGATTATAACCTTTTGACTCCCCACATATGGTTCTGTATGGTCTGTGAGCTAACACATCAGATTTTGGACACAGCCAAACAATAAGATTGGTGTTGAGATAAGTAAAAAGAGGCATAGGAACATGGGGCACATTTCTGACCTCATAGGAATTGGTTTTGTGTTACTGATGCTGTGGGTGAGGATAGTTTTCTCTATGAGGTTAGTAAAGGTCAGATATGGTACTCTCCCCATCTTCAATGTGGCCCTTGGTCGTTTTTCCACAAAGACCTCTTTTAAGTGGTAAACAATAAGGATATAGGTGCCTGTGATCCAAGCCAAGGTATTGTCAATTGCCTCATATGCATATGAAAGTTGGACAATGAATAAGGAAGGCAGAAGAACAGATGCCTTGAATTGTGGTGATGGCAAAGCAGAAAAGCAAAACAAAACAAGGCAACAAATTGGTCTTGGAGGAAGTGCATCCAGAGTGTCTGCAAAGACAGTGAAAATTTTGTCTCAATACTTTGCACATGTTGTCATCAGGATGAACCTGTTCTTGCAAAAAGACATCATGCTAGGAAAGGTCAGCAAAAGAGAGGAAGAACCTCAAAGAGATGGACTAACACAGTGACTGCAATAATGGACTTGAACATGGAAGAAATTTTGATGGCACAGGATAGGGCAAAGTACAGATCCTAGGGTTAGTATGAGTCATAGTCAATTCAACAGCACCTAGTAAATTTTCTAGTTCAGTATATGGAATTTAACAAAACTCATTAAAAATACATAATGTAATAAAGTAAGAGCTAAAGAAACAACTTACCTGGAATTTGTTCATTTTTCTAGTACTCTTGGAAAATGCTAGAAACTATGCAGTCCAAAGATGGGAAGTTGAAAGACAAGTATCATATTTTATCTTGAAGGTCCAGCAGTCAATCACCTGTGAGAAATTTCCACATATTTTGGTAAAATATTTCTTCTAGTAAAATGTCCCTTTGATCCATCAAAGTGAAAGGGTAGGACTAAAATGGAGGTCTGTGGGTTCACTGGTGACCCTATCTAATATTGATTAGTCTAAGACATTTTTATTGAATGAAGTACCTATTTACTAGTGTTTGTTTTGACAATTATATGTTTATTAGATAGAAAAAAAACCCACCAAAAAAGTAAACATCCAATAATAAGAAATTAGTTAAGCAAGGTATATAATAAAGCCAACACATGAAATCTTATGTCAGTAGTATAGATGATGAAGATAAATATTTATTGACATGGAAAGATATTTAAATTTTATCAGTTTTCCCATTAATGTTATAAATCCCACACAGTTAGAAACTTCTTTGGAAGCACTCAAAAATGAGATGTCTCTTCTCCTTTCCCAAATCCAAAAACATTGTTTTGACTTGAGTGTGGACCAAATGGCTCTACTACAAAAACCTGATTACTACCTTGTTGTGTACTGTCAATCCTGCAGGTTTTCAGAGGTAATTAATCACGTGGGAGGAGACTGACCATCTTTCTCCCTCAGAGCAGCTGGTGGCATTGAACTGCATGCCTTTGGAATTGCAGCACAGCTTCTTTCCACTAGGCCACCAGAGGTCATTACTACCTTAGCTTATCTTATATTATCTTTAAAATTAGGCAGAAGTAGATAATCTTGAACAACCCTTCAAGTACCATTTTAAGCATTTACTTAGAAGCACAAATTCAAGACAGCACTTTTGAATTTAGTGTTCCCTAAAACTTTGGGACCGCTTTAGTGTAAAGTTTAGTTATTGCTAATGAATTCTGGTGGCCTAGCGGTAAGAAACTGTGCTGCAATCTCAAAGGCACACAGTTCAAACCCACCAGTTGCTCTGTGGCAGAAAGATGGGTAATACCCTCTTGTGAGATTAACTGCCTCTGAAAACCCACCAGCTATGGGTCAGTTCCAACTCGACAGTACTAAACAATAACACAACAACAATGAATTATGATATGGCCTGCTAACCCAAGTTTTACTAAAATAACAAGTAGGTATCATAATTTTAATAGTCAGGACCTTCCTATGTATAACAAAGGGAACTAGATTCTACAATCCTGAGGTTTTCTCACATGGGAGTAGAAACCACTTTCATTTAGCCTGGCTCTTATATGATGCCTAATCAATAAACTCAGATATCACCAGCCAAACAGAAGCATTATACCATCACTTCCATATAAAGCATTAGATGCACTGCAGTTATAACCTTTTAGTCTGTTTCATATGCCTTCTCTGGTGACTAATCTCTGGCCTTAATAGGATTTTCAATTTTCCCAAAAATTAAAACTGAAATCTCAAATTTAGGTTTTAATTTACATGTTCTCTTTAACAGTCCACTGAGGAAGTTTGAAAGATGTAAAACTGGCTTATTTTTTATTAAAAAAATTCAGAGAGTGCTCCAAGAATATTTGGAATCAGAAAAGTCTATATAGTGTAAGACTAGATCTACTACATTCCTTAATGATATTCAGGTGATGCATATGAGCAATTTTGTGCTAGATTCAGCCTTTATTTTAGTGTGAATAGGAACTTGAACTACAGAACACAAATTATCATTTAAATCACAACTCATTTACCTATCGCATTACTATTATATGCCTTTGGGTTACTTCTTGCTCACTTTGTTGTTATTAAAGACTCTACATGACAAGATAGGACTGGCCCATAGGGTTTCCTAAACTGTAAGCGATTCCAACTGGCCAGTGATGAATGTACTCAGCTGCTAACAGGTCCATTTGCTCTTCTACTTGTGGATCATAGAGTTGTAAAGGTTATGTAGGGTATTGATTGGGCTCAGGTTTTTGTTTGTGTCTAATCTCTGGGGGCAGATTTAGATCTTCCTTCACCCGCCTGGTGGGTGCAGACCACCAAACCCTTCACTCCAGGGTCTCTTGTTAACTCTACTCTTATTGAAGTTTAATTCCCTTATTTATTTCAATGAAGACAGTGATAATGATCACAAGGGTGATTTGATGAGCAGTTTGCCTTTATTCAATACTTGTTATACTTTTTGTACACTATGCTATTTAATACAGAAAATTATATTCGAAATTATACTACTTCATTTGACAGATGACAGCTCAATTGCCCCCAGAACTCCCTGACCATTTCCCTGCAGATGATGCATCTGAGTTCTTCAAAGCTCACAAATTTTAAGCTGTCCCGTCTCCACCAGCTGGTGGCAGCCTTGACTGGTGGGGTCAAGATCACGGACACCTCCAGGCCCTGACGCGGTGAGGTCTCCTACATTGCGACTGCCCTGACAGGAGGGGACAGGATTCGCATCTACAGGGGCCTGACCCTGATCCAACCAGCTTCTCTTCTCAAGCACCACTGGTGGCCTCCCATGCTGGCTTCCTAAACTTCTAAAGAAGAGTGAGATTGTGACACCTTCTCCTCCTCGGGGGGACTTGACACTAGTCCTTGGGACTCCTCTTCCTTGAAGGGCCAGCTTCCAACCGGAGCCCCGCCCTCCGCCCCAGACCTGTGACTGCCAGCGTGACCTTCATCTTCCACCCACCTGCTGAGTCCCAGACCTGCCCGTTTTTCTCCTAGCTAGCTCGGAGGCCTGGCCCCACCCTCCGCGACATCCCAGACACCAAAGTTTCCAGCAACCTACCCCTCCCCGGGCAGCAGAGATGGCGGCCAGGCTTGTAGCGGGCTGTGCATGCGCAGAACGCGCCGCTTACGCTGTGGGACTACATCTTCCATGAAGCACTGCTGCAAGGCAGTTCAGTGACGCCTTTGAGGTGGTGGTGGCGGGGGCGGGAGAGTGTAAGTTTAAGAACATTTCAAACTCTATAAAACTCAGTAAGCTGGTAGATTGCAGCTGCCAGAGAGGTCAGGTTTTTAGATTAGCTGTGCAACTCCTTTGGGTCTAATGGTTTCAATAATGGTTGGATGTAGTTCGGTTGGTCGCATGATCCAAAAGTGGGTAAAAATCTGTTGGTGCATATGTTTGAATGCTAGTTGTTAACAGGTCCACTTTGTATGTGTTTGCATAGTATCACAACATTGAGCAATCAAAATGAATCTAGAAATGATAAATTTTAACCGTAAATGTGACCCCATTTTCCCTAATCTTTTCTTTTCCAGCATAGTAAATCATGATTGTCTTATTAAAAAATGTTCCATGGCAATCCATTTCACCAATGCCTAGTATGTCAATATTTATATGTTCCATTTCTTCCTTACCAATCTCCAATTTTCCTACATTCATACTTCTCACATTCCACATCCAGTCAGTCACTAGTGTCTAGTTGCAACTGTTTCTCTTCCTTTGAGATTTCCAGCAAGAGTGTTCAAGCTCTGGTGCCATATCTGTTAGTCTAATCTAGGTGTGCTCTATTGCACATTGAGTTTTTGAAGCCTTGTTATTTCTGAAGTGTATGGTCAATCCTTCTTCCTGGTCTGTCTTAATTTAAATACTTAGCTTTAGAACAATATCTGACAGACAAGCATTTTACCCAAACTAGCAGATGAAAAAACCCTTCCTCATTACACAGGTGTTGGAGGTGTCTTCAGCACATGCATTATGTTTCCACCCCCAACCTGCCCTACCAGTATCCCACTCAATTCCATATCCACACCCCTCCAGCACCTTCTTTTCCGCACCCCCCCCCCCAACCCTAGTATGATGGTTTAGGCCTCCTGTCACCTCTGTCCTCCCATTTTCTCCCCACTTCCCTGTGATGTCTGTGTTCCTGGCTCAGGAAAACTCTGGGGCATCCTGGGCATTGCGGGCTAACTCCTGAACTTTGCAGGTGAACTCTTGAGGGGTTTGCTGTGGAAGGTCAAGGACTACACTCTTCAGTATGGATTAAAACGCATTATCAAGTAAACAAATGTTCTCACCTTTGGGCCAACTGGCAGCACCATAATGGATATTAAAGAGATTGAGATTGTTAACAATTTCAGCTTGTTTGGTTCCACAATCAACACTTTCAATTTTTTAAAATTTTTGTTTTATATTGGTTTGCATACAAAATTAATATACATTGTGTTTCACATTATCCCTTGTTCACATTGTGTTTCATACAATCATTCCCATTCATTGTGTTTTATAAAATTAATCACCATTGAACCATGCTCACCATTACCCTGTCTTTCCAGATCCCAGCTAGATCTTTCCCATTTCCTTTAACCTCCTTCCTTCACCCACCAAATTATGCAACCCTATAAATTCCCTTCTGCTCATCTTCATCCCTCTGTTCCCACCCCTTCCCCCCTTGGCCCTCATACAAATTTTACTAATTATCCTTCTATTTTTACAATAATGGTCTTAAGAATTTTTTGTCCTTATGAGACTGAGTTAGTTCACATAGTATAATGCTCTCCAGTCTCTCCCAAGTTATGTAATAATTTTCCAAAACATTTCTGTTAAGTACTGTGTGGTATTCCATCGCATGAATATACTACAATTTCTCAATCCATTTGATCCTGGTTGGACATTTGGGCTGTTTCTATGTTCTTACATACAATCAACACTCTTGGCACCAGCTGTCAGGAAATCAAAGGACTAATTGCATTGGGAAAATCCCCAGAGTGCTAAAGAATAGCTATGTCAGTCTAGACATATCTAGATGCATCTGTTCCATCGGTGGTCTTTATAATTACTTGCTATGCATCAGAGAGCAGGACAATGACTAAGGATGATAAAAGAATCAATGCCTTTAAGTTGTGGTCCTGGAAAAGAGTAATGAACATACTATGGGCTGCCAAGAGAAGAAAAAGGTCTGTTTTAGAGAGAGTGAAACCAAGCTACTCCTTGGAGGTAAGGATTTTGAAGCTCCGTCTCAAATCTCACATACTTTGGGCATATTGCTAGGAGTCCTTGGAGAAGAACATCATGCTTGGAGGGGTGGAAGGGTGGTGCAGAAGAGGAAGACCCTGGATGATTTGGATTAACACAGAAACTAGGGTATTAGGGATAGGTGTGTTGGAGATAATGAGGTAGGGCAGGGTGCAGAGCTATTGTACATAGCGTCACTATGAGTTACAGGATGGCACATAGCAACAATAGTCCAGTTGGTTGGACTCAGCTACCCTATCTACAACAGAAAAAATCTTGCCAAATCTTGCCCCATCCTCACCATCTCTGCTGTGTTTAAGTGCTGCTGTTGCAGTCATTGTGTTAATCCATTTTGTTGAATGTCTTTGTCCACTGACCCTCCACAAAGAGAGTAGCCCCTCATGATAACATGCATAGAATAAGTGGGATAAAGTCTTACCATTCTTACTTCCAAGGTATTCAGGCTGTGCTTTTTCCAGGACAGATGTGTTTATTTATTTTGGTGGTCCATGGTATATATACAATATTATTTGCCACCATCTCAATTTAAAGGCATCAATTCTTCTTCTGTCTTCTTTTTGTCTAGGCTTCTCATACATGAGGTTGCTGAAAACACTATGACTTGGGTAAAACACAGGGAACTCTGGCTGACCAGAGGCATCTCTGTTCCTGATATTTCAAAGAAGTATAAGTGATTGGAGACAGAAAGCTACCATAAACTGTTAAGATGAAAATCCATTCCCTCTTGGCTGAAAGAAGAGTACCAAAAAGATGTCTATTTCTACTTTATTGACTCTGCAAAGACATTTGACTGTGTGGATAACAACAAATTATAGCTAAAATGAAGAAGAATAGGAATCACAGAACACTTAATTGTACTCATGTGAAACTTATGCCTAGACCAAGAAGCTGTTATCTGAATAGAGCAAGGTAATGCTTTCTGGTGCAAAATCAAGAAAGAAGTCATCAGGAATTCATTCTTTCTCTACACATTTCCAATCTATATGCCGAACAGATCATTCGAGAAGCTAAACTTTTTGAAGAGGAATGTGGCATCAGGATAGGAGGAAGACTCATTAACAGCCTTCATTATGCAGATGACACAACGCTGCTTGCCAAAACTGAGGAAGACTTGAAGAGTTTGCTGTAGAAGATCAAGAATGACAGCGTTCAGTCTACGGATTGTATCTGAAAGCCAAGAAAACAAAAATCCACACTACCAGGCCAATAGACAATATCATGATGAAGAAAGGCTTGAAGTGGTTGATGATATCATCTTCTTTGGGCCTGCTATCAGTTCTATTGACACCAGCAGTCAGAAAATCAAAAGATCAACTGCACTGGGAAAATCTGCTGTCAGAAAACCTCTTCAGAGTCCTAAAAAGTTAACTGTCAGTCTAAAGACGAAGGTGTGCCTGATCCAAGTCATGGTCTTCCCAATTGCTTGCTATTCATGTTTCAACAGTTATCCTTCTATTTTTACAGTGATGGTCTTATACAGTATTTGTCCTTATTAGACTGAGCTAGTTCACTCAGCATAATGCTCTCCAGTTTCTCCCAAGATGCCTTTGAGTTATGGTGCTGGATAAGAGTATTGAACACTCTGTGGACTTCCAAGAGAACAAACAGGTCTGTCATAGAGAAAGTGAAACCAGGATGCTCCTTGAATCAGGGATGGTGAAACTCCATCTCATATACTTTGTGAATATTGCCATGAGGGGACAATCCTTTAAGAAAGGTATCACTTGGAAAGATAGAAGGGCAGAACAAGAAAGGAAGACCTTCAATGAGTTAGATGAACACAGTGACTGGTAATGAGGCCAGGTGTGTTGGAAATGGTTAGGTTGGTTCAGGATAAGGCAAGGTTAAGAGCTGCTGCTCATTGGGTCTACTTGATGACACACAACAATAACAACATCATCCAGTCATGGAACGCTGATAGTATAGTCCCTAGGGTGTTATGCTAAACCAAAGATGATGATTCTTGATGGTTTGAATCCAGCAGCACCTCCATAGAAGAAAGATGGGAAATCTCTGGTGCAATGTATAGCATCAGAAAACCACTGGAGGTTTTCTATGAGTAGATTCTGACTGTAGCAATGAGTTTGAAGTGTTTTTATTATGCAGTCAGTTCCCACTCATAAGTGATTCAAAAGCAGTAGAACTACCTCATATGGTTTCCAAAGTAGTCAATTTTTATGTAAGCAAACTGCCATATCCTTCTCACAGGGCCCAGCTGGTGCATTTAAACCACCAAAACTGTTTAAACAACTGACTGCTTTAACCAGGGATCATATGCAAGATTAATAACAATGGGAAATTTAAATACTATGTGAATAAGTTGAGGGTGCACTTAAAGAATATCATTGTAATTCACCCTCTCTCACTCTTGTCAAGTCTGAATGGATTCATAGCTGATCATCCATTGGACTTTCAAGCCTTTATGTCCCATGGGAGGAGGTTGCCTATCTTTCTCCTTTGGAATCCGTTGTGGACTTGAGCCACTCGGGAGACTCAGCCACTGGGTTGACAGCACAACTCCTTACCAATTTCACCCCAACAACTGACTTTATTTTAAGATTCAAGGCTAAATGGTGGAGTGGACCTGGGGGAGAGTTTGTAAAACAATGAAAGAATTTTCTTTTTCCTTTTCCAAGAGGGTTGGAGGGTTAAGAGGGGAGAAAAGTGCAACAATGAATGAATGGAAATTCAAAATCTCTGTAAATTTTTACTGAAATGAATAATAAATTTAAATTAAAAAAAGAATTGTATAATGATATGTGACATAGTAAAATAGAAAATATGTGTATCTGACACAGAAGGCAAGTATTACACATAATAATAATTTTTTTTTAAAGTGTAGACAAT
Organism: Elephantulus edwardii; assembly: GCF_000299155.1. NCBI lineage: Eukaryota > Metazoa > Chordata > Mammalia > Macroscelidea > Macroscelididae > Elephantulus > Elephantulus edwardii. The sequence goes on from NW_006400277.1 coordinate 169,823, forward strand.
CTCCTCTCCCATGTGATTAACTATCTCTGAAAACTCACTGAAGGGACAGCTATGGGCCAGTTCCAACTTGACGGCACACAACAACAACATTATTGTTGTTGTTAGGTGCCGTAGACTTGAGTATGAGCCATGTTGTTGTTGTTATGTGCTGTCAAGTTGCCTGTGACTCATAATAACCCCATGTGCAACACCTCTGAAACCTGCACTATTCTGAGTCAGTCTCACTGAATCCTATATACCTAAGCCCAATAACCAATAGTGACCCTATACACAAATCTGGACCCTGCCCTATCCTGTTCCAACCTCACACTTTCTGACACAATAGAGTCCATTACAGTAGTCACCATGTCTATCTGATAGAGGGTCTTCCTCTCCTTCACCAACACTTTACCTTTCCAAGCATCATATCTCTCTCTAAGGAATAGCCCTGATGTATATTAGGTAAAGACCCATAATCTTTGTCTCCAAAGAGCAGTCTGGCTTCACCCTCACTAAGACATCTTTTTTTTTTTTTGTTCTTTTGGCAGTCCGTGCTCTTCTCCAATGCCACAACTCAAAATCATCAATTTTTCTTCTGTCATCCCTATTACTTCTCCAGCTCTTAAATAGGTGCATAACAAGTGATTGGAAAGACCATGGCTTGAATCAGATGTACCTTAGTTCTCAAACTGACATCATTACTCCTCAGTAATTTGGAGATGTCTTTTCCAGTGCAATATGTTTCCGGATTTCCTGATTGCTGTTAACAAGGGTGTTAATTGTGGATGCAAGTAATATAGTTATTGACAGTTTCAATCTTTTCTCTATTTATCATAATGTTCCCTATCTGTCCAGTGATAAGAATCTTTGTTTTCTTGACGTTGAGAAGCAATCCACGTTGAAGACTGTACTCTTTGATCGTCTGCAACAAATACTTCAAGTTCTCCTTATTTTCAGAATGTAAGGTTGTGTCATCTGCATAATTCAGGTTGTTGATGAATCTCCCATTAATCCTAATGCCACATTCCTTTTCATAGAATTCAACTCCTCAAATAATTTGCTCAAAATGCAGATTGAATAGATATGGAGAGAGGATACAACTCTGTCACACTCCCTTCTTAAATTTTAAACCATATAGTGTTCCCTTGCACTGTTCACATAACCAAGTATAGTTTTTGCATGAACACAGTTAAGTGCTCTGGGATTCGCATTCTTCTCAATGTTAGCCATAACTTGTTATGATTCACACAGTCAAATGCTTTTGCATAGTTAATAAAGCAGAAATAGACATTCTTCTGGTATTCTTTACAAGAACATTAGGTGTTGGTATGTGCCCTTGATTCACAGGGACTCTGAACAACAGATTGAACCTTTGTTTTATCCTGCGCTATTCCAACAATATTCATCATGCTTTAGCCCTTTGCTACAGTCTCTGTGTCAATCCATCTCATTAAGGATCCACTCTGTCAATGACCTTCTACTTTTACCAGTGTGATGTCTTTTTTTTTTTTTTTAAAAAAAAGCACCTCCTGACAACATGTCCAAAGTACGCAAGATGAAGTTTCACCATCCTTATCTCCAAAGACCACCATGGTTGTCCAAAACAAATTACTTTGTCCTTTTAACAGTCTGTGGTAAATTCAATACTCTTTGCTAACACCAAAATCAGTAATACAGCATCAATTTCTTCTTCAGTTTTTCTTATTCATTTGTTCTACTTTTATATGCATATGAAGTGACTGAAAATATCACAGCTTAGATCAATGGCACCTTGGTCTTTAAATGGACATCTTTGTTCTTTAGCATTTTTTAATGCAACATATATATTTATAGCATATTCTTTCCATTTAATTTTTTCGCATTCATTCATTATTGCACATTTTCCTCCCTGCTCACCCCCAGTTCACTTTTCTTTTTGAAAATAAAAAAGAATTCGTTCATTGTTTTACAATCCGCCCCCAGTCCGCAGTCCACTTTAATATGCATTATTTTTTTCTGAAATATTTCCATGAAAATAATACCTAATGAGATATCTCCTTTAAGCAGTTCTTTTCCTCATCTGTTTCAGTGCAGTATACATTACTTATCCCCTCTTTTCTCAGGGTCCTCCCAACCCCAATGTCAGGACCATTTTATAACAGTGGCACTATGCAGTATTTGTGGTCTTGTGACTGAGCTATTTCACTGGACATAGTGTCCTCCAGGGTCAGCTATTTGATATAATATTTCATGAGTTCCTTGTATTTCAGTGCAACATAGTATTCCATTGTGTGAGTATATCACAGCTTCTCTATCCATTCATTTGTTGATGGACACTTGGGTTGTTTCCAGTTCTTTGCTATTGTGAGCAAAGGAGCAATAAACATGGGTGTGCATATATCTTCTTGGGTGTCAGTTCTGGTCTCTTTAGGGTAAATTCCCAGTAGCGGAATTGCTGGGTCAAATGGTATTTCTATTTACAAATGTTTGAGAAAGTGCCATACTGCCTTCCATAGTGGCTGTACCATTTTACACTCCACCAATAGTGAATAGGGGTTCCAGTTTCTTCACAACCTCGCCAGCATTTGTTTTTTGTTCTTCTGTTAAATTTTGCTATTTGTATTGGGGTGAGATGATATCTCATAGTTCTTTTGATTTGCATCTCTCTTAGAGCTAGGCATTATGAACACTTCTTCATGCATTTGAATGTCTTCTTTGGTGAAGCATCTGTTCATACATATCCTGTGCCCATTTTGCAGTTACCTTTATCTTGTTGTGGCACTCAAGTATTCTATAAATTCTAGATATAAGTCCTTATCAGACAAATTATTGCCAATATTTTTTCCCAGTCTGTGGCTTCCCTTTTTACCCTGTTGGAGAAGTTTTTGGATGTGCATAGGAATTAGATTCTTAGATTCATCTATTTTATCCTTTCCTGGTTGTAGGTTTTTCAGGATGCTTGGAAGACTGTTTATGTTGTGGATTAGGACTTCTAGAGTTCTTTCAAGCTTTTCCCAAATGAAGTTTATAGCCCTTGATTTTAGTCCTACATCTTTGATCCACTGAGTTGGCTTTTGAATATGCAGTGAAGTGTGGATCTTGTTTGAGTTTTCTGCAGAGGATTTTCCAATTTTGCCAACACCCTTTCTTAAAAAGTCTGTCATTTACCCACTTAACTGATTTGATTTCCTCGTCAAAAATCAGTTGTCCATAGGTAGATTGGCTGATTTCTGGGTTCTCAATTCTAGTCCATTGATCTGTTATGTCTGTCATTATACTGGTACCATGCTGTCTTGACCACCATGGCAGTGTAGTAGGATTTGAAATTAGGGAGTGAGGTGCCTCCTACCTTGTTTCTCTTTTTTTTCCCCCCCCACTGGACTTCAATTATTTTTATTGAATTCAGAGTAAACAATACAGTGTGACCTAGCACGCGCACATTTGTGTGATGCATAACATATACTTCTCCTTTCTATTAAGATGGACTTCGGAGTTTTCTATTCCAGTCTAGTTGTTGCATTTAACAAAAAAAAAAAAACAAAAATAAAAAAGATGCTGGCCATAACCCAGTAAAGTGATTTGATGCCCCTCAGGTCTCCATAGTAACTATCTATTCACAATCACCTCTAAGAGCCTAGGGTGGAAGGGAGGACAGGAACAGGTTTCAGGGATTCGCTGAGAGCTCCATGCATGAGCTTATCACAGCATTCTCTGATGGATGATGCACTGAAGACATGGGCTTGGCCACCCATCTGCTGCAAGCAACACTCCCACTTGCAGATCTCCACCTGATAGATATGTAAAGAGTTTTATGCAAATCAAAAAGAAAAACACAAATCTCTCAAAAGGAAAAAAGACTGTCTTCGTTATCTAATGCTCCTCTAACTGAAATATCACAAATGGAGAGCTGTAGGAGACAAATCTATTCTCTCACACTTCAGGAGGCTAGAAGTCCAAATTCAGAACACTGGCCATCGGGGAAGACTTTCTCTGTCAGCTCTGAAGGAAGGACTCTGTCTCCTCTCAACATCTGTGAGCATTCCTCAGAGAGCTGCATGTGGCTTGTTGTAACTCTTCCCTTTAGGTTAGACGGTGATTCTGGATCCAAAGGACATGCTCCATTCCTGGCTCTTCCTTCTCGATAATCACCAGAACTAGCTCTAGCTCACTCTCATGCACCCTCTCTCTCTCCTAGCTTCTCTCTCCTTGTATCTCTTCTAAGATAAAAATTGGTGCAGGTCACAACCCAGACTGATAGTCCCCTTATATTAGAGTCTATGGCCTCCCTCACCCAAGTCTTCTTACAAGAGATTCACTGATCTCATCAGATAACATCATTGAATGTGATTGTTGTTATTGTTATGTGCTATCAAGCCTCTTGCAACTCATAGTTACCCTATGCACTAAAGCTTTGAACCTTGATCTAGTCTGAGCCAATTTCACTGTCTCCAAAACACCTACCCCTATCACTCCAGTCACTGACTCAACTCATCTCATCCAGGGTCTTCCTCTCTTGCACTGTCCACCTTTCCAAATATGATGTCCCTCTCCAAGGACTGGTCCCTCTGCAAAATGCTCAAAGTATGTCAGACGAAGCTTCAAAATCCTTGCCTCCAAGGTATTTATTCTCTTAGCAGTCTATGACATATTCAATACTCTTCTCCAAAACCATAACTCAAAGGCATCGATTCTTCTATCATTCTTAGTCATTGTCCAGCTCTCTGAAGCATAGTAAGTAATTGTGAAGACCATGGCCTGGATCAGGAACATCTTAGACACTAGACAAACATCATTGCTAGTCAGTACCCTGGAGAAGTTCCTGACAGCAGATTTTCCCAATGCAATTCATCTTTTGATTTCCTGGCAGCTGATACCAAGAGTGTTGATTGTGAAGCCAAGCAAACTGAAGCTGTTTACAATCTCAATTCCTCCTCCATCTATCATAATGTTGCCAATCAGCCCAGTGGTGAAAATCTTTATTTTCTTGATGTTGAGCTTCAATCCATATTGAAGGCTGCAGTCCTTGACCTTCTGCAGCAAATGCCTCATGTCCTTCTCAGTTTGGGTTAGCAATGTTGTATCATTTGCATAACGCAGGTTGTTGTTGAGTTCTTCCTCCAATCCTGATTCCACATTCCTCCTCAGCCTCCTGAATGATCTGTTCAGCATATAGATTAAAAAGGTATGAAGATAGGATGCATCCTTGGTGTACCTTTCCTGATTTTAAACCATGCAGTATTTCCTTGCTCTGTTCTGGCGACTGCCTCCTGATCCAAGTATAGGTTTTGCATAAGCATCACCAAGTGTTCTGGGAGTCTCTTTCTTCTCAAAGTTAGCCACAGTTTGATAGATGTGATTATGTCCTGTTTCAATGTAAACAACCATGCTTCCCAACCACAACAGCGGTTGAATATTGAGCTGATTCTGAAATCCAAGGGCCTATAGCAAATGCACAGAAACCTCCGCGCTGTCAATTCTGAGTTTCACCCTCCAACTAATGAAGTTCCTTTATCATGCACATAAAACATTACCATCTTAAAAGCAAAGCAGCCCCTAATAACAAAGCGTGTGATCAGCTTCATTTACACTTCTATGCCCTATCAACCTGAACTAGATGGCTTCATCTGATTCTGTATCCCCTTTTGTAACACCTGTTCTGCACCTCTGCTTTCTGTGTTATGTGACTATCCGGGCCTCTGATAAAATGAAAACAAACAGGAAGCTGCCAATCTATCAAAAGGTCGCTTATCGAAGAAGCCAGGAAACCTTCTCCTTTATCATCTTGATGTAAATGGACTTTCATAACTTATGTAAATCCCTTCTGAAGAGGTAACCATCAGGAGTTTTGGGTTTAGATGACCTGCAAGCTAGCTGTCTGATTCTCCTACTCTATCACCTATCTATTTTTTTTTTTCTTTCCCACAGCATGCTAGAATAAACTTGAATTTTAGTATCAGGAGTGGTTACTGGGGGGTTGTTTTCTCCTACAAGAGTTTCATTACCTAATTGCCAAATGACCTAAAAAACAACAACAAAACAAACAAAACTCAACAAACTCATTGCTGTCAAGTTAGAATCCATTCGTAGCTGACCATCCATTGGCTTTCTAAGGCTGTAAGTCACACTGGAAGGGAGAGCCCAGCTTTCTCCCTTGGAGCCACGGTGGACCCTAACCACCAAAGAGGGATAAACCAAGGAATTCTGGCCCAGCCAAGCTGATAGATGTGTTGGAGGACACAATCCACGACAAGAATCAGAGGCATAAAATGGGCCATTCACAAGAAAGAAAAATAAATGTGGCAAGCGCCTGGTTTGTATTAACAGGTGAGTGCCCCTCCACACCAGAGCTCAAGGTCTCCTTCTGTCTGTCTAAGTGAGAACTGGGGAGATAAAGAAATCACTTTTAAGGAGAATCTTTTAAAGCTAGGAGTTTGTGCTCCTTTAATGTTCTTTGAGAGATATAGGTAAGGCCTCCAATCCCCTTTTAATTGCTTTGGGCTCCTTAACTGTGAGCCTCTGATTAAGCTGCTCCTTGCTGGGCCATGGAGGCCTCAGCTCCACAAGGGGTTACACAGATGAAGAGATGTTTAACTTCCCCCAAGATCAAAGGGATGCAGAACGATACAGCACTGAGAAGTCCTTTAAAGCCCCTAGATTGGAAAAGCTACGATGCCAGTGTTGGCAGGGTTGCAAATGGTACAAACTTTCCATAGTGCTACCTGTTGCTACAGAGCAAAACTGAAAATGCCTTTGGCCCAGTCTCAGCAGTTCCACACTTAGGAATTTATAAGAAACAATTGGAAAAGCACGTCTACCTACCAGAACGTGAAAAACTGCAAACAACCTAAATGCCCATCGTTATCATTTACCTACCTCTCACTGTGTACCAACCAGACACACACGGCTTTATAAAGGCTTCATTTTAGTTCATCCTCACGGCCACGCCATGGGATGTGTGTTGTTACCTCCACTTGAGAGCTGAAGAAATTAAGACTCGGGAAGCTTAAATGACACCTCCAAAGTCTCAGCAGGACTGCCTGAATACAAGCTAGGTCTCTGGTTGCATAGAACCATTCTTGCTATTTCTAGGACTCTGTTTGCCAGAGTGCTGCAGAGGGTCCTGTCCTGTGTCCTCTGGGCAGTGTGTGTCCAGAGACATGGCCAGAGATGTTCCAGGCAGAGACATAGCCAGAGATGCTCCAGACAGAGACGTGGCCAAAGATGCTCCAGGCAGAGACGTGGCCAGAGATGCTCCAGGCAGAGATGTGACCAAAGATGCTCCAGGCTCCAGAAGCTGTGGTCTGTGCTCCGGGGCATGTGAAGCAGGGTTCTAGTGCTACACACATGGAGGAGTCTGTGGGTTCCATGAGTATCCTGGTAGCTGGGGGCTCTGGGTGGTGGACAGAGCCATCCAGAAGGTGGTCACAGTTAGAGCCAGCCGGCCTGGAAAGGCCTGAGTGTTCGTCCCCTCCAATGACACTGACTTTACAGACAGAATGCTGCCTGGGGCCTGTTTGAGAAGGTCTGGCCACCACATGTCATCCACCTAGCTGCAATGGTGGGGGGCCTCTTCCAGAATATCAGGTACAATCTGGACTTCCGGAGGAAAACATTCACATCAACAACATCCTGCACGTGACCTTGGAGGTGGGCACCTGCAAGGTGATCAGTCTTCTGTCTGTCTACCTGCATCTTCTTAGACAAGACCACCTACCCCATGGATGAGACCATGATCCACAACGGCCCCTCTCACAGCAGCAATTTTGGCTTGGCACACACATAACATGTGCATCAAGAGCATGACCGACATGCAGAACATGGCTTATGTTCAGCAGCACCTATGTCCTTCGCCACCAACGTCTTCAGGCCTCATGACAACCTCAGCACCAAGGATGGCCACATGCTGCTGGACCTCATCCACAAGGTGTCCCTGGCCGAGAGCTGCAGCTCAGCGCTGACCATGGGGGACACTGAGCAACCACCAGGATGGTTCATCTGCACCAGGACAATGAGGTGGATGAGTGGACAGTGGGCGAGGAAGAGGAGGTCTCCATCTAGGAGGGAGCAGAGGCTATGGCAGATGGCATGGATTTCCACGGGGGTCATCTTTGACATCACCACATCGGAGGAATAGTCTATGAAGACGGTCAGTAACAGCAAGCTGTCAAGGAGACCTGCAGATGGTTCACCAACAACTTCTAGCAGGCCCGGAAGTGACGTGCGTAGATGGGGCAGCAGTAGGTCTTCACAGATACAGTGGCAACTGCACCAACCCTGCCAGGGTCCACAGCACTGTCCGGCAGCAGAAGCCCACATTCCACCACAGCTGCCCCTCGAGACTACCCATCATATTCATCCTCCATGAAGCCAGGTCAGGGCCACACACCTCACGCCTCACTGCTCCCAGCATCAGGGTCTGTCCATTTCTCATCCTGCTCTTGGCAGGAGACCTCGGCTCCTCATCACATCTACTTTCATTGGGATGCTTGAGTATCCTCATGATATGGCAGCTGATGGCCCCAGAGAGTGATCACTTGTCATCCAAGAGCAATTCCTCCTAGTTTCTTCAGCTTTGGTTCCCAGTCTGTTTCTCTTTTTAAGGAGTGCTTTGCTTATTTGTGGTTTCTTTCCATTCAAATGAAATTGGAGATTGCCTTTTCCATCTCACTGAAGAATGGAATTGGTATTTCTATTGGGATTGCATTGAACATGTAAATTGTCTTTGGTAGTATTGTCGTTTTCACAATATTGAGTCTTCCCATCCATGAGCAAGGCATATTCATCCACCTCTCCAGGTCTCTTTTTGTTTCTTATAATAATGCTTTGTAGTTTTCTTTTGTGCTTCTGGTTAGATTTATTTCCAAGTGTTTAATCTTGTGATCAGCTATTGTGAGGGGTATGGTTTTTCTTAGCTCCAGTTCTGTATTCTCTTTGACAGTGAAGAAAAAGCCAACTGACTTTTGTATGTTGTTCTTGTATCCTTCCACGTTGCTAAATTGATCAACTATGTAGGGGTTTTTTTTGCTGAATCTTTAGAGTTTTCTAGGTACACTATGCAAAGGCTTTTGACTGTGTGGATCACAACGAGCTGTGGCTGACTCTGAGAAGAATGGGAATCCCAGAACATTTGATTGTGCTAATACGAAACTTATACTTGGACCAAGAGGCAGTTGTCAGAACAGAGCAAGGAGACACTACATGGTTCAAAATCAAGAAGGGGGTCCATCAGGGATGTATTCTGTCTCCATAACAGATAATCTGAGACACTGGGCTATACGAAGAGGAATGTGGCATCAGGATTGGTGGAAGAATCATCAACAACTTGCATTATGCAGATGACACAACCCTGCTTGCTGAAACTGAGGAGGACCTGAAGCACTTGCTGCAGAAGATCAAGGACTACAGCCTCCTGTATGGACTGAAGCTCAACGTCAAGAAAACAAAGATTCTAACCACTGGGCCAATTGGCAGCATCAGCATGGATGGTGAAGAGATTGAGATAGTTAACTTACTTGGCTCCCCAGTCAACATTCTTGGTAACAGCAGCCAGGAAATCAGGAGATGAATTGCATTGGGAAAGTCGGCTGTGAGGGGCCTCTCAAGAGTACTGAAGAGCAACGATGTCAGGCTGGAGACTAAGGTGAGCCTGATCTGGGCTATAGTCTTCGCAATTATGTGCTATGCACCAGAGAGTTGGACGGTGAATAGGGTTGATAGAAAGATGATTGATGCCTTTGAGCTGTGGTGCTGGAGATGAGTGTTGAATATACCATGGACTGCTAGGAGAACAAACATGTTTGTCCTGGAGTGGGTGAAGCCAGAGTGTTGCCTGGAGTCAAGGATTCTGAAGCTTCGTCTTACATATTTTGGGCATGTTGCAAGGAGGGACTGGTCCTTGTAAAGGAACACCATGTTTGGCAGAGTGGAGGGGCAGCGAAGGAGAGAAAGATCTTTTTTAAAAAATATATTTTGTTTTATTTTCTTTAATAATTTTAATGAACATTTACAGAGAACTTGGATTTCCATTCATTCATTGCTGAACTTCTCTCCCCACCCAGGTCGCTCCTCTCTTTCAAAAGTAAAAGAAAGACTCCTTCCCTGGTACACAATCCCCCCGCACCCCTCCCACTGCCCCAAATCCATTCCACTATGCAAACTTAATTGTGGACTCTTGTGATAACCATAATACCCTATCATACATTGCTTTTAAATTATTCACTCCCTCTTCTGCTTCAGTGCAGTATACACAATTTATCCAGTTTTTCTCAGTCTTACCCCCGCCCTGATATCCGTCCCATTTTACAGCAGTGGCACCATGCCATATTTGTCCTTTTACGACTGAGATATTTCACTCAGCATAATGTCCTCCAGGCTCACCCATTTTGA
>NW_006400277.1:180891-183818 GCF_000299155.1 Elephantulus edwardii
TTCCAGTTTCTCCACAACCTCGCCAGCATTTGTTGCTTGCTGTTCTGTTAAATTTTGCTATTCTGACTGGGGTGAGATGATATCCCATAGTTGTTTTTCTCTGCAACATTCTTGAGAAGTCCCTGATAGCAGATTTTCCTAATGAAATTTATCTTTTGATTTCTCGACTGCTGTTGATTCTGGGAAACTGAAATTGTTAACAATCTCAATCTCTTCTTCATCTATCATGATTGTAGTTGTTAGGTGTTGTTGAGTACCACTAATAGCCATCAATAAGACATCTGATCTGAATCTCATCTTATCCTGCACCATCATCACTATCTCCAGAACACTTAAGCCAATTGCTACAGTCATCATGTCAACCCATATCAATGGAGGTAATTCTTTCTTTTGTTAACCCTCCAAGTGAACAGAAAATTTCAAAGGGCAGCTCAGGGTGGCAAAGCAAGGTATTATAATGAAATGTGCAAAGAGGTGGAGGCAGACAAAGGCCAAACTCGTGTAGCATTTCTTAAGCTGAAGGAATTGAAAAGGAAATTCAAGCCACGACTTGGAACACTTAAGGATGCTTTGGGAAGAATATAAAATTATCCAAGAAGCATTAAAATAGTATGGAAGGAGTATACAGAGTACCAGAAGGAATTGGCTGACACAGAAGAATTTAATGGAAAAATGTATGAGCAAGAGCCTATAGAGATGAAGGAGGAAGTTCAAGCCGCTCTGAAAGAATTGGCAAAAAACAAGGCTCCAGGAGTTGACTATATACCAATTGACACATTTCAACAAACAGACACTGCCCTGTATGTGCTCACTGAATTGGGCCAAGAAATCTGGAGGACAGTCACCTGGCCAACTGACCGGAAGAGATTGATATTTGTTCCCATTCTAAAGAAGGGTGACCCAACAGAGTGCGGAAATTATCAAACAATATCATTAATATCACATGAAAGCAAAATTCTGCTGAAAATTATCCAAAAATTACTGGAGCAACACATCAACAGAGAACGGTCAGATGTGCAGGCTGGGTTTAGAAGAGGCGATGGTACTAGGGTTATTATAGCTAATGTTAGATGGCTCTTGACAGAGAGAACCAGAGAAATGTTTATCTGTGTTTGATTGACTATGCAAAGGCTTTTGACTGTGTGGATCACAACAAACTCTGGTTGACTCTGAGAAGAATGGAGCTCCCAGAACATTTGACTGTGCTTATGTGAAACCTACACTTGAACCAAGAGACAGTTATGAGAAAGGAAGAAGGAGGCACTGCATGGTTCAAAATCTGGAAAAGTGTCTGTCAGGGATGTATTCTATCTCCATACCCTTTCAACCTGTATACAGAATAGATCATCAGGGATGCTGGGTTATATAAAGAGGAATGTTGCATTAGGATTGGAAGAAGAATCATCAACAGTGTTATTATGCAGATGACACAACCCTGCTTACTGAAACTGAGGAGAACCTGAAGTGCTTGCTGCGCAAGGTCAAGGTCTGTAGCCTTCAATATGGATTGAAGCTCAACATCAATGAAACAAAGATTCTCACCACTGGGCCAATTGGCAGCATCATTATGGATGGTGAAGAGATTGAGCTTGTTAACAGTTTTAGTTTGCTTGGTTCCACAATCAACACTCTTGGTACTAGCAGCCAGGAAATCAAGAGAAGAATTGCATTGGGAAAGTTAGCTGTCAGGGACCTCTCCAGAGTATGAAGAGCAACGATGTCAAGCTGGAGACTAAGGTCCACTTGATCTGGGGCATAGTCGTCACAATTGTATGTTATATGTCAGAGAAATGGACAATGACTAGGGGCGATAGAAAAAGAATTGATGCCTTCAAGTTGTGGTGCTGGAGAAGAGAGTTGAATATACCATGGACTGCTAGGAGAACAAACAAGTTTGATCTGGAGAGGGTGAAAACAGGCTGCTCCTTCATCTGACATACTCTGGAAGTGTTGCCAGAAGGGACCATCATGTTTGGGAGGGTAGAGGGACAGCACAAGACAGAAAGACCCTCAATGAGAAGGATTGATCCAGTGATTGGGGTAATGGAATTAGGTGTGTCAGAGACAATGAAGTTGGCACAGGATAGAACAGGGTTTAGGGTCCTTGTATATAGGGTCACTATTATCGGGGAGGCTGGGCTCTACAAGGAGAAATGTGGGGTCAAGTTTGGTGGAAGATCTATCAACACTGCGATATGCAGATGACATAACCCTGCTTGCTGAAACTGAGGAGGACCTGAAGGGCTTGCTGCAAAGGGTTAAAGACTGCAGCATCCAATATGGATTGAGGCTCAGTGTCAAGAAGACAAAGATTCTCACCACTGGTCCAATTGGCAGCATCAGGATGGATGGTGACGAGATTGAGATTGTTCACAGATTTAGTTTGCTAGGCTCCACAGTCAACACTCTGCACCAGTAGCCAGGAAATTAAAAGATGTATTGCCATGGGAAAGTCTGTTGTTAGGGACCTTTCTAAAGTACTGAAGAGCAATGGTGCTCTCTGGAGACTAAGGTGTGCCTGATCTGGGCTATAGTCTTTGCAATTACATGCTATGCATTGGAGAGTTGGACAGTGACTAGGGATGATAGAAAGAGTATTGATGCCTTTGAGCTGTGGTGCTGGAGAAGAGTGTTAAATATACCATGGATTGCTAGGAGAACAAACAGGTTTGTCCTGGAGAAGGTGAAGCCAGAATAATCCTTGGAGTCAAGGATTCTGAAGCTTCGTCTGACATACTTTGGGTATGTTGCAAGGAGGACTCGTCCTTGGAGAGGGATGTCATGTTTCGTAGAGTGGAGGGGCGGCAAAGGAGAGGAAGACCTCTGATGAGATAGATCGATTCTGTGACTGGAGTGGTGGGAATGAGTGCATTTGAGATGACTAGGTTGGCACAGGATAGAATGGAGTTTAGAGCTCTTGTACATAG
>NW_006400277.1:184005-185066 GCF_000299155.1 Elephantulus edwardii
TATATATATATATATATACCTCTTAAACAAGTTAATGGAATGACTGAGGTGAGATCACAAGAGAACCAGAGAAATTTAACTCGGATAAATTTGAAAACTGAGAGGATATGGACAAATTCCTTGAAACTCATGCCCTACCTAGATTGAAATGGTCATATGTAGAACACTTGAAGAGACCCATCACAAAAGAAGAAACTGAGCAGGTCATAAAAATATTCCTCTACAAAAAAAATGTCCTGGACCAGACAGCTTCACAGCTGAATTCTACCAAACATCCAGAGAAGATTTATCACCAATTTTACTTATTTCAAAATATAGAAAAAGAAGGGCTCCCAGAGACAGTCTATGAAGCAAGTATAACCCTAATACCAAAACCAAAAATATTTCCAGGAAAGAACACTACAGATCAATCTGTCTCACTAATATAGACACAAATTCTAGCCAATAGAATCCAAAGCACATATAAAAAATAATTCATCATGCCTAAGTAGAATTCATGAGATGTACACAAGACATAAGAAAAGCAATCCATGTAATTTACCGTATTAACAATGCAAATAACAAGAAACATATGATTTTAGCAATTGATGCAGAAAAGGCATTTGACAAAATCCAACATCCCTTCCTATTAGGACACTCAGAAAAATTGAAATAGAAGTGAATTTCCACAACATAACGAAAAGTACTTATGTATAACCAAGAGCTAATATCATTCTCAATGGAGAAAAACAAAACAAAACAAAAAGGGAGAAAACCTAAAAGCATTTTCCTCATGAACAGGGACCAGACAAGGATACCCACTATCACCACTTCTATGCAATATTATATTAGAAATACTTATGAGGGCAATATGACAAGAGAAGGCAATAAAAGGCATCTAGATCAGCAAATATATGGTTAAACTGTTGCTATATGCAGGTGACAGTATACACAGAAAAACCCAATTTGTTGTTATGTGCCATCGAGTCGTTTCCGACTCAAAGCGACCCTATGCACAACGGCTCTAAACCCTGCTCTAACCTGCGCCAACCGCACCGCCTCTGACACACCCATCCCGATTA
>NW_006400277.1:187963-197194 GCF_000299155.1 Elephantulus edwardii
GAATGTTCAGATTTAGAGGAGTATCTGACAGACAGCAATTTGTGGGGCAGTTAAAGATAAATCCCTTATTGTGGGGGTAAACGTTAGTTAAAGTGTTGATCCCACCCTTAGCCCAGTGCCACTACCCACTTGCTTCCCAGCTCCACCTTACACCAGGATAATCCTTCTCACCTACCAAGTCCCTTCAGAAAAATATCTTCCATTGTCCAACCCATGATCTGGTAGTTTGTATCTTAAGCCTTTCTTGGCTTCTGTGATTCCAAAAACATTGACGGCTGACATGTCTCTTAAGTTTGGTTGTGGTGTCTCCAAGGGAAGGTGACGTGTCCTGTAGAACTTCTGTGTCGATTATGTTTTTCTTTTGGCACGAGGGCCGCAGGCCCGAGGGCCCGCTGGAAAGCCAGTTACCTTTGAGAGATGCCTGTGAGAAACGCCTGTCCTCAATCCTCACTTCCGTCCGAGACCACGCCTGTCAGAGCTTTCAAGGGCTTGTTCCCGCTGGAAAGCCAGTTACCTTTGAGAGATGCCTGTGAGAAACGCCTGTCCTCAATCCTCACTTCCGTCCAAGACCATGCCTGTCAGAGCTTTCAAGGGCTTGTTCCCGCTGGAAAGCCAGTTACCTTTGAGAGATGCCTTTGTGAGATGCCTTTGAGAGATGCCTGTGAGAAATGCCTGAGCATCAACAAAAAACTTGTTAGAGCTAATGGACCAATTTAGTAAGATGGCATGATACAAAATCAGTATCCAAAAGTCAGTGGGATTCCTCAGCAATAACAAAGAAAACTCAGGGAGGAAAAAAAACAAACAAACCAAAAACACCCCAAGAAATCAATACAATTTACAATAGCCTATCGAGGTTGGGGTGGGGTGGGGCGGGGGGAGAAATCAATACCATTTACAATAGCCAATCACAAATTGAGATACTTGGGAGTGAACCTAACTAGGGACACAAAAGATTTGTACAAAGAAAACTACAGAACATTACTGCAAGACACAATTAAAGACCTAAAGAAATAGAAAAATGTTACCTGTTCGAAGATAAGAAGACTCAACAAAACGAAAACTACAATCCTACCAAAAGCAATCTGCATGTTCAACACAATCCCAGTACAGACTTCATATTCATTTTTCAAGGAGATCGAAAGAGAAATTATCAAGTTTGGATAGGAAAGACATTTCAAATAAGCAAAGCACTTCTGAAAAACAAAAATAAAGTGGGAGGCACAGCACTCCTAGACCTGAACACCTGGTTACACAGCAGTAGTAACCAAAACAGCATGGTACTGGGACTATGACAGGCACATAGATCAATGGAACAAAATCAATAACCCAGAAACAAACATGTCTATTTATTTTTAACTGATATTTAACAAGAAAATTAAACCTATCAAATGACAAAATGACAACTTCTTCAACAAATATTTATGGCAAAACTGGACACAGAAAGTTGACACAGAATCCACATCTCACACGATACTAAAAAAATCAACTCAAGGTGGATGAGACACCTGGGAGTAAAGCCCCAAACCATAAAGTGATAAAGTCACAAAGAGATAAAGTGGGACTAAGCTTAGAAATCCTAGTATATGGTATATATAAAGTATATGTATCTGACACATACAGCCAGAAATGCACAATATGAAGAAGATAAAATTGATAAATAGGACCTTCTAAAGATAAATCCCTGTGTGCATCAAAAACTTTTTCCATTAAGGTGAAAAGAAAACTTAATGACTGGGAAAAAAATATTTGGCAATATACATTATTCTGATGACACAACTTTGCTTGCTTAAACAAAGAGGACTTGAAGTATTTGCTGCAAAAGGTCAAGGACTGTCGTCTTCAATATGAATTGACGCTCAACATCAAGGGAAAAAATGCTTATCACCACTGGGCCAACTGGCAGCATTATAGTAGACAGAGAAGAGATTGAGACTGTTAACAATTACAACTTGCTTGGCTCTACAATCTACACTCTTGACACCAGCAGTCAGAATATCAAAAGACAAATTGCTTTGGAGAAGTTTGCTGTCAAGTACCTCCTCAGAGTCCTGAGGAGCAATGACTTTATTCTAAGGTGCACCTGATCTAGGTCATAGTTTTCACAATTACATGAAATTACATCAGAGAGCTGGACAATGAGCAAGGATGATAGAAGAAGAATTGATGCTTTTGAGTTGTAGTGCTGGAGAAGCGTATTGAACATACCATGAACAGCCAGGAGAACAAATAGGTCTGTCTTAGGGAGGGTTAAACCAAGTTTCTCTGTGGAGGCCAGGGCTTTTGAAGCCATATCTCACATACTTTGGGCATGTGGCAAGGAGGGACCGGTCGGAGAAGGACATCGTGCTTGGAAAGGTGGAGGGACAGCTGAGGAAAGGAAGACCCCAGATGAGATGGATTGACACAGTAACTGGGGTAGTGAGGATAAGTGTGTCAGAATCAGTAAGACTGGCTCAGAATAGGGCAGACTTCAGTGCTGTCGTACAAAAGGTCAGTATGAGAAACAGGTGATTTAATGACATGTAATGACAACAACTACAATGACAACATCTTAGTCAATGGTGTCATAAATAAAGTTTACAGAATACTACTAGGCCTCTTTAAAAGACCAATAACCAGTTACAAAATGGTCAAAATACATGAAATGACTTTTCACAGAGGAAGACCAACAAATAATGAAAAAATGATCAAAATCACTGGCAAATTAGAGAGGTGCAAATCAAAACCACAATGACATACTTTCTCACCCCAATAACAGTGGCAAAATTTAACAGGACAGCAAGCAATAAATGTTGGAGAGGATGTAGAGAGGTGAAAACTATCATATACTGTTGATGGGATTGCAAAATGATACAACCACTCTGGAAGGCAGTTTGGTGTTTCCTCAGAAAGTTGACCATAGAAACTCTGCATGGCCTAGCTATTCCATTACTAAGAAAATACCCCAAGGAAATAAGAACAAAGATACAAAAGGAGATTTGTACACCAATGTTCATAGCAACATTATTCACCATTGCAAGAACATGAAAGCAGCCCAAATGTTCATTCACTATAGAATGGATTGAGAAATTTTGTACATTCACTCAATGGAATACTATGCAGCACTCAGGACCAACAATTTCTTGGGAGAGAGTGGAGAGCATTATGTTGAGTCAACTAACTTGGTTTCCTAAGGACAAATACTGTATGACCATTATTGTAAAAATAGAAGGATAACTAGTAAAACACGTATTGAAACCCAATGAGCAAAGGGGTGAAAACAGAGGGATGAAAATGGGTACGGGTGAAATCACAGGATTGCACACTTTGGTGCCTGGAAGGAGAGAGTAAATGAAATGAGTATAGCCAATGGTGATTAATTTTATAAAACATAGTGCATGGGAATGATTGATGAAACACAATGTTAATGAAGAATTAGTGTGAAACACAACGCATATGAATTTTGTAAGCAAATCAATAGAAAAGAAAAACGTGTTTTTTTTAAAGATGGAAGGATTACACAGTCACCGTACCAAAAAGAATTGGCTGACACAGAGACATTTTTTTGAAACAACTTATGATCAAGAGACAATGGTAATGAAGGAAGTTCAAGTTTCTCTGAAGGAATTGGCAAAAAACAAGACCCCAGGATTGGTAGTATACCAATTCCCATATTTCAACAAATAGATGTTGCCCTGGAAATATTCATCAGGCTGTCCTAGGAAATCTGGAGAACAACAACCTGGCTAAGTCACTGGAAGAGATCCATATTTTTCTCCAATTCCCCCCCAAAAGTTACCTGACATAGTATGGAAATTATCAAACAGGTCACTTATATCACATGCAAACAAAATCCTGCTGAAGATTATTAAAAAATAACTAGAACATACATTGACAGAGAACTACCAGAAATACAAGTTGGGTTTAGAAGAGGCTGTGGTCCTAGAGACATCATCACCAATGTCAGATGGATCCTGGCTGAAAGCAAAGAGTACCAGAGGAATGTTTATCTGTTTCCTTGACTATGCAAAGGCATTTGACTGTGTGGATCACAACAAATTTTGACTGATCATGAGAACAATGGGAATCCCAGAACACTTGATTGTTTTCATGTGAAACCTATACTGGGACAAGGAAGCAGTCCTTAAAATAGATCAAGGAAACACTGCATGGTTCAAAATCAGCAAAGAAGTGTGTCGTGAATGCATCCAGTCTCCATGCCTTTTCAATCTTTATGCGGAATAGATCATACAGGAAGTTGCACATTGTGAAGAGGAATGTGGCATCAGAATTGGAGCAAGACTTATCAACAACCTGCATGATACTGATGGCATAACTTTGCTTGCTGAAACTGAGGAAGACCTGAAGCAATCTTAAATATGCGTTGGAGCTCAAAATTAAGAAGAATCTTAAGAATTAAGATTCTTACCACTGGCAGCACCATGACAGATAGAGAAAGGATTGACATTGTTAACAATTTCAGTTTGCTCAGATCCACAATCAACACTCTTGGCGCCAGCAGTTAGGAAATCAACAAACAAATTGCAAATTTGCAGTGACATCTCCAAAATGCTCAAGAGCAATGATGTCACTCTAGAAACCAATGTACACCTGATACAGGCTATGATCTTCATAATCACTTGCTATGGATCAGAGATCCAGAAAATGAATAAGAATTATAGAAGAATGATTGTCTTTGAGTTGTGGTGCTGGAGAAGAGTATACAACATAACCACGGACCACTAAGAGAACAAATAAATACATCTGTCTTGGAGAGGGCGTAACCAGGTTTCTCCTTTGAGCAAGGATTTTTATATCCCATGTCACATACTTTGGGTATGTGGCCTAGAAGAATAAGTCTTTGAAAAAGGACTTTATGCTTGGAAAAGTTGGAGGGATAGCGCAGGGAAGTAGACCATGGATTGGATGCATTGACACACTAATTGGGGCAATGAGATTAGATGTGCTGGAGATGATGAGATTGGCTCAGGATAGGGCATGGTTCAGAGCTAATGTACATAGGGTTGCTATGAGTTACAGGCAACTCGATCACACATTACAGGAACAATATCTGTAATATTGCCCTATTATTCAACAGTGTGTAGCTGGTATTCAAGAATATAGAGCCATGATTAGGAGAAGTTGATTGGCTTGTTTAGTTTTTTATTGAATAAAATCAAGACTAAAATTAGAAGCTGCCATGCTTTCTGAAAACTATTCTAGATCTTCAACCACATTTTAATACCCAAAGGAAGTCCCCAGGGCAGCTCAGATTTAAAACGATGGGAAATAAATGCAACTTCTTTGTGATTAAGGATCTCTGGTGCATAGTCAATAGCTTTTCAAAATGCCTTGAGTCCCTGAGGTTCCTATAGTTAAAATCTACCAGCAGCTTTAAAGTACAAAGATGGAGCATCTCATCCTATCAAGAGTTAGAACCTCAGAATTCTAATGAAGACTTCTATGAGTTCACTTGATGGCAATGAGGTTGGTTTGGTTTTTGAGTTCCTGAAGGATAGAATGTAATGAGGGAAGAATTTTATAGTGCTTGTTGTTGTTGTTAGGTGCCATCAAGTCATAGACAACTCACAGTGACCCTGTGAATGAAAGATCTAACACTTTTTAAACATTCATCATTTCTCTAAGTTCATAGAGTTTCTGGAGACAAGCTATTTCAGAAGTGGACACCACTCCCTGCTTCCAAGTTTGTTTAAATCTGGGAGCTCCACCAAATACTGTCCACCATGGGTAACAATTATTGCATTTGACACATCAGTATCATAGTGTTTAGCATCACAGCAACCACAAGTTACCTCTATACTGCAAGTTGACAGACTAGTGCTGTACCACTTAGAAGAATGTTTGATCAAAAACAATTAAAACCGGGTCTGAGGGCCGTAGATTAAAATCACTCGCCTTTGACTTTGTAGAATAACTTTTTATCCATTAGGCCAACAGAACTCACATCAATTTTTTAACAACAGCTCTAACCCTTGCCCTATTCTATTAAGATTATAACTATGGAGAAAGGGCATAACTTTGACACACATCTTTCCTGATTTTCAAGCCATGCAATGTTTCTTTGTTTTATTTGGACAACATCTTTTTGGTATAGAGACCAAAAACCTATGTAGAAGTTTCACAAGAGCACAATTAAGTATTCTGGGACTCCAATTCTTCTCTATGTTATCTATATTATTCATTACAGTCCACACAGCCAAATGCCTTGCCATAGTCAATAAAACACAAATAAACATCTTTCTGATATTTTCTGTTTTCAGCCAAGATTAATCTGTAATTGCCAATGATATCCTTTATGCCACAGCCTCTTATGAATCCAGGTTGAATTTCTGGCAGTTTCCTATTGATGTACTCGTATAGCCATTTAAAAATAATCAGCAGCAAGGTTTTACTTTCATGTGATATTTCTCAATATTTTCTGCATTCTGTTAAATCACGTTTTTTTAAAAATAGGAACAAATGTGAATCTCTCTATCAGTCATTTGGCCGGGTATTGTTAGGTGCTTATCAAACGAAGTATGACTCATAGAAACCTTATGAACAGCAGGTCTAAACCCTGTCCTAATCTGTGCCATTCTCACATTCTCTGACATACTTAAGCCCATTGCTTTAGTCACTGTGTCAATATACCTTGTTGAGAGTCTACCTCTTTCTCCTTCTGCCTTTCCAAACACAACATTCCTCTTCAATGACTAGCTTTCCCTAGCAACCTGTCCAAAGTATGTGAGATGAAGTTTTATCATCTTTGCCTCCATGGAGCCTCTGGCTGCACCTTTCCCAAGACATTTATTTATATTTGTTCTTTTGGTAGTCTATAGGATGTTCAATACCCTTCTCCAATGCCACATGTCAAAAGCATCAGTTCTTCTTCTGTCATCCTTATTTATTGTCTAGCTCTCAGATGCACAGAAAGTGATTGAAAATATTATGGTCTAAATTAAGCGTACCTTAGTCCTCAAACAAATATTGTTGCTTCTCGATAATTTGGAGAGGTCCCTGACTATAGACTTTCCCAGTGCCATGTCTCCTGATCTTCTGACTTGTGGTACCAAGTAAAATGAAGTCCTTGACAGTTTCAACCTATATTTATGTTACTATAGATGAGAATCTTTGCTTTCTTGATGTTCAAATGCAATCCATTTTGAAAACTGTTTTCCTTTATATCCTGCAAGAAATACTTCAAGTCCTACTTACTATCACCAAGCAAGGAATCAGCATAAGAAAGGTTATTGAGAAGTCTTCCTCCAGCTTTTCGAGTAATTTGTTCAACAAACAGATTGAATAGATATGAAGAAAAGATACAACCCTGGCACAAAGTTAATTTTAAACTATGTAGTATTCCCTTGCTCTCTTCATATAAAAGTCTCTTGGCCTGGGTATAGGTTTAGAATGAGTCCTGATAAGTGTTCTGGGACCCCCATTCTTCAGCAGTATTTTGCTTGATGTGTTAGTAATGATATTGTTTGATAATTTCCACATTCTATTGGATCACCTTTTTTAGAGATGGGAACAGATGTGTCAGTCAGACAGCTGTTCTCCAAATCTCCTTGCATACAGTGGTGATCATGTCCAGAACTGCATCTGTCATTTAAAGCATGTCAATTAGTATTCTGTTGATTCCTAGGGTCTTATTTCTTTTTTTTTGGCCAGGAAGCTTTCCAAATATTTAACATGCTCTTATGAGCATGTAGGGCTACATCTGCATCCTAAAAAACCTCCCATTGGTATTTCACCAATTCCTGGGGCCTTTATCTCCCCTGCCCCATGTTTTGAACAGCTTGAACTTCTTCCTTTAGTACTGAATTCAGTATTGTTGGTTCTTGATCATATACTACTTCCTGAAATAATCAATTGTGGCAATGAGATTAGGTGTGTCATAGATGATGAGATTGTCTCAGGACTAGCTCTGGCAAGTTTCAGAGCTATTGTACATAGGGTTGCTATTGAGCGACAGGCAAATTGATGGTACATAACCACAATAGCTGTAATATTGTCCTATTATTAAATAATACATAGCTTGTATTCAAGAATACAGAGACATGATTAGGAGAAGTTGTTTGACTTGCTAGGATTTTTGAACAGAATACAATCAAGAATGATTAAGTGTGGACCAATTCTTGGTACAGTAATGGTGTATTCCTTGCATCTTCTTTTTTTCCATTTTTAAGCAACATTTTTATTTGCACACAATCATTCATGTACATTGTGCTTCATACGTCTTTCATTTACATTGTGTTTTGCTCACGTACATTGTGTCTTATGCAATTATTCATATAAATTTTATTTTACTATTGATCTATGCTTATTATCACCCTTACATCTTTTGATGCTTCCTGCATCATACAAATTTTGCTTACAGAATCCTTCAGTACAACTTGAGGCTTGACTTTGTTTTTCAGTTCTTCCAGCTTGAGAGATGCCAAGCCTTTTGGTTTACTAACTCCAGCTCTTTGTGTATTTCATTGCAATACTTTGTTTTGTCTCCTGGAGCTGCTGCCTATCAAAATCTTCTATTTTGTCATTTTATGTCAGCATTCCCCCCTTTGTTTTGGTTTATTTATGTTCCAGTGCATGTTTTAAAGTCTCTTCTGACGTCCAAAGACCAAAAAGGTCTTTCTCATCTATCTTTGTAATGATTTTTTATGTTCTTTTTGTATGATGTCCTTTATGTCATCCCACAGTAGTGCATTTTTTACCCTGAGCATTCAATTCATCAGACATATTCACAGCCTACAAGCTGAGTAAATCTGTAAGCTGAGAATAATGCCTGAACAAGGTCAGGACAAATGCTCCTGCTAAAGGGAAGGGATAAAATGAACATTAGGGGCTTTTCTGAGGTGTTCAGCGAAAGTGACCTATTCTAGATGGCAGTTTCCTCATCCCATGACTCAACACGCTATTTTCTCTGCACTTCCTATATTGCCTACAGCAAGAAACTCTTACCTCTTTCCCGATATCTGGAGAATGTTGTTAAGGTGAACAAGACGGAGGAGCTCACAGAAGCTACAAATATAATTTCTTTGCAGTAGATGTGGATCATTGTGTGACTCATTGGTCATTTTTGTTGCTCGGGTTCCTAGAATTCTGTAAAATATATAGACTCTGATGAGACTCTTACTCATGTAGTTGCAGTGGGAGCAAATGAGATCAAAGGTTGTTCATAGTGATAAATATCAGTGGCAGGTTTCCAGAACCAAATGGAGGTGAGAATGAGTCAGCTTAACAAGA